>NW_021604788.1:1638353-1653121 GCF_004785775.1 Grammomys surdaster | reverse complement strand
TACTGACTCCTGAGTCATCCTAGAGGAGCCACTGCACTCAGAGCAGCTGAGGAGCCACTGCACTCAGAGCAGCTGACACTGAGTTGATCTACTCCTGTCCTGTGGAGATACTGACTCCTGAGTCATCCTAGAGGAGCCACTGCACTCAAGGCAGCCGAGGAGCCACTGCACTCAGAGCAGCAGACACCAAGATTAGGATCATAAGACTACAGAGACATCTGGACTCTGAGGAGCTATGCAACAAGCAAGATAACTGGAAATACAGACTCCAGTCTTACACAGTGAGGGCAGGCAACACTATAGTTAACCAGATGGCGAAAGGCAAGCGCAAGAACATAAGCAACAGAAACCAAAGTTTCTTGGCATCATTAGTACCCAGTTCTCCCAATATAGCAAGCCCTGAACACCCCATCACACCTGAAAAGCAGGATTCAGAATTAAAATCACTTCTCATGATGATGATAGAGGATTATAAGAAGGAATTAAGTAACTCCATTAAAGAAATACAGGAGAGTACAAGTAAACAGATAGAAGCCCTTAAAGAGGAATCACAGAAATCCCTTAAGGAAATGCAAGAAAACACAAAGAAGGAATTAAACAAAAACATTCAGGATCTGAAAATGGAAATAGAAACAATAAAGAAAGCTCAAAGCGAGACAACCATGGAAATAGAAAACTTAAGAAAGAGATCAGGAGTCATAGACGCAAGCATCACCAACCGAATACAAGAGATAGAAGAGAGAATCTCAAATGCAGAAGATACGGTAGAAAATATTGACACAGTTGTCAAAGAAAATGCAAAATGCAAAAAACTCCTAACTCAAAACATCCAGGAAATCCAGGACACAATGAGAAGACCAAACCTAAGGATAATAGGTATAGATGAGAATGAAGAGTCTCAACTTAAAGGGACAGTTAATATCTTCAACAAAATTATTGAGGAGAACTTCCCTAACCTAAAGAACAAGATGCCCATAAACATACAAGAAGCCTACAGAACACCAAATAGACTAGACCAGAAAAGAAATACCTCCCGTCACATAATAATCAAAACATCAGATGCACAAAACAAAGAAAAAATACTAAAAGCAGTAAGGGAAAAAGGTCAAGTAACATATAAAGTCAGACCTATAAGAATTACACCAGACTTCTCACCAGAGACTATAAAAGCCAGAAGAGCCTGGACAGACATCATACAGACCCTAAGAGAACACAATTGCCAGCCCAGATTACTATACCCAGCAAAACTCTCAATCACTATAGATGGTGAAACCAAGATATTCCATGACAAAACCAAATTTGCACAATATCTTCCCACAAACCCAGCACTTCAAAGGATAATTGATGGAAAACGCCAACACAAGGAGGGAAACTACAACCTAGAAAAAGCAAGGAAATAATCTTCCAACAACCCCAAAAGAAGATAACTATACAAACATAACTTTACCTCTAATAGCAAAAATAACAGGAAGCCACAATCATTTTTCCTTAATATCTCTTAACATCAATGGTCTCAATTCCCCAATAAAAAGACGCAGACTATCAGACTGGATACACAAACAAGACCCAGAATTTTGCTGCATACAAGAAACGCACCTCAGTGACAAAGACAGACACTACCTCAGAATAAAAGGGTGGAAAACAATTTTCCAAGCCAATGGTCCCAAGAAACAAGCTGGAGTAGCCATTCTAATATCAAATAAAATCGACTTTCATCCAAAATTAATCAAAAAAGATAAGGAAGGACACTTCATACTCATCAAAGGAAAAATCTACCAAAGTGAACTCTCAATTATGAACATCTATGCTCCAAATGCAAGGGCACCTACATACATAAAAGAAACTTTACTAAAGCTCAAAACACACATTACACCTCATACAATAATAGTGGGTGTTTTCAACACCCCACTCTCAGCAATGGACAGATCATGGAAGCAGAAACTAAACTGAGACGCTTTGACATTAACAGAAGTTAAGAACCAAAAGGACTTAACAGACATCTATAGAACATTTCATCCTAAAACAAAAGAATATACCTTTTTCTCAGCACCTCATGGTACCTTCTCCAAAATAGACCATATAATTGGTCACAAAGCAGGCCTCTACAGATACAAAAAGATTGAAACAATCCCTTGCATCTTATCATATCACCACGGAATAAGACTGGTCTTTAATAATGACAAAAACAATGGAAAACCCATGTGCACATGGAAACTGAACAACTCTCTACTCAATGATGACTTGCTCAAGGAAGAAATAAAGAAAGAAATTAAAGACTTTTTAGAATTCAATGAAAATGAGGACACATCATACCAAAACTTGTGGGACTCCATGAAGGCAGTGATAAGAGGAAAGCTCATAGCTCTAAGTGCCTACAAAAAGAAACTGGAAAGCGCACACACTAACAAGTTGACTGCACAACTAAAAGCTCTAGAACAAAAGGAAGCAAATACACCCAGGAGGAGTAGAAGGCAGGAAATAATCAAACTCAGGGCTGAAATCAACCAAATAGAAACAGAAAGAACAATACAAAATATCAATAAAACCAGGAGTTGGTTCTTTGAGAAAATCAATAAGATCGATAAACCGTTAGCCAGATTAACCAGAGGGCACAGAGACAGTATCCAAATTAATAAAATCAGAACTGAAAAGGGAGACATAACAACAGAAACTGAGGAAATTCAAAAAATCATCAGATCCTACTACAAAGGCCTATACTCAACAAAACTGGAAAACCTGGAAGAAATGGACAATTTCCTAGACAGATACCAGGTACAAAAGTTAAACCAGGAGCAGATAAACCATCTAAATAGTCCCATAACCCCTAAGGAAATAGCAGCAGTCATTAAAAGTCTCCCCACTAAAAAAAGCCCAGGACCAGATGGTTTTAGTGCTGAATTTTATCAGACCTTCAAGGAAGACCTAATACCAATTCTCTTCAAACTATTCCACAAAATAGAAACAGAAGGAACACTACCCAATTTGTTCTATGAAGCTACAATTACACTCATACCCAAACCTCACAAATACCCAACAAAGAAAGAGAACTTCAGACCAATCTCCCTTATGAATAAAAATGCAAAAGTACTCAATAAAATTCTAGCAAACCGAATCCAAGAACACATCAAAACAATCATCCATCATGATCAAGTAGGTTTTATCCCAGGAATGCAGGGATGGTTCAATATTTGGAAATCCATCAATGTAATCCACTATATAAACAAACTCAAAGGAAAAAAACCACATGATCATCTCACTAGATGCTGAGAAAGCATTTGATAAAATTCAACATCCCTTCATGATAAAAGTCTTGGAAAGATCAGGAATTCAAGGCCCATACCTAAATATAGTAAAAGCAATTTACAGCAAACCAGTAGCCAATATCAAGCTAAATGGAGAGAAACTTGAAGCAATCCCACTAAGATCAGGGACTAGACAAGGCTGCCCACTCTCCCCCTACCTATTCAATATAGTACTGGAAGTCCTAGCCAGAGCAATTAGACAACAAAAAGAAGTCAAAGGGATACAAATAGGAAAGGAAGAAGTCAAAATATCGCTATTTGCAGATGATATGATAATATACTTAAGTGACCCCCAAACTTCCACCAGTCAACTCCTAAACCTGATAAACAACTTCAGCAAAGTGGCTGGTTATAAAATCAACTCAAACAAATCAGTAGCCTTCCGCTACATGAAAGATAAACAGACTGAAAAAGAAATTAGGGAAATGACAACCTTCACAATAGTTGCAAATAATATGAAATACCTTGGTGTGAATCTAACCAAGCAAGTGAAAGACCTATACGACAAGAACTTCAAGTCCCTGAAGAAAGAAATCGAAGAAGATCTCAGAAGATGGAAAGATCTCCCATGCTCATGGATTGGCAGGATTAATATAATAAAAATGGCCATCTTGCCAAAAGCAATCTACAGATTCAATGCAATCCCCATTAAAATCCCAACTCAATTCTTCACAGAGTTATAAAAGGAAATTCTCAAATTCATATGGAATAACAAAAAACCCAGGATAGCGAAAACTATTCTCAACAATAAAAGAACTTCTGGAGGAATCACCATCCCTGACCTCAAGCTGTACTACAGAGCAATAGTGATAAAAATTACCTGGTATTGGTACAGAGACAGGCAGGAAGATCAATGGAATATAATTGAAGACCCAGAAATGAACCCACACTCCTATGGTCACTTGATCTTTGACAAAGGAGCTAAAACCAGCCAGTGGAAAAAGGACAGCATTTTCAACAAATGGTGCTGGTTCAACTGGAGGACAACATGTAGAAGAATGAAAATTGATCCATTCTTATCTCCTTGTACAAAGCTCAAGTCTAAGTGGATAAAGGACCTCCACATAAAACCAGATACATTGAAACTAATAGAAGAGAAGGTGGGGAAGACCCTCGAATACTTGGGCACAGGGGAAAATTCCTGAACAGAACACCAATGGCATATGCTCTAAGATCAAGAATTGACAAATGGGACTTCATAAAATTGCAAAGTTTCTGTAAGGCAAAGGACACTGTCAATAGGACAAAACGACAACCAACAAATTGGGAAAAGATCTTTACCAATCCTACATCTGATAGAGGGCTAATATCCAATATATACAAAGAACTCAAGAAAGTAGACTCCAGATAACCAAATTACCCTATTAAAAAATGGGGTAAAGAGCTTAACAAAGAATTTTCAATGGAAGAAACTCGAATGGCCGAGAAGCACCTAAAGAAATGTTCAGTGTCCTTAGTCATCAGGGAAATGCAAATCAAAACAACTCTGAGATTCCATCTCACACCAGTCAGAATGGCTAAGATTAAGAACTCAGGTGATAGTAGATGCTGGCGAGGGTGTGGAGAAAGAGGAACACTCCTCCATTGTTGGTGGGACTGCAAGATGGTGCAACCACTTTGGAAATCAGTGTGGCAGTTCCTCAGAAAATTGGACATAGCTTTACCTGAGGATCCAGCTATACCACTCCTAGGCATATACCCAGAAGATTCTCGAACATACAACAAGGACATATGCTCAACTATGTTCATAGCAGCCTTATTTATAATAGCCAGGAGCTGGAAAGAACCCAGATGTCCTTCAACTGAGGAATGGATTCAAAAAATGTGGTATATTTACACAATGGAGTATTACTCAGCTATTAAAAACAATGAATTCGAGAGGTTTCTAGGTAAATGGATGGAACTAGAAATTATCATCCTGAGTGATGTAAGCCAATCACAAAAGAACACACATGGTATTCACTCACTGATTATTGGATATTAGCCCAGAACCTTGAAATGCCCAAGACGCAACTCACAGGCCACATGAAGCTCATAAAAAAGGAAGAACAAGTGGGGGTGATTCAGTTCTTCTTAGAAGGAGCAACAAAATACTCAAGGGAGCAAATATGGAGACAAAGTGAGGGACAGAAACTGAAGGAGGGGCCATTTGAAGACCTTTCGACCTGAGTATCCATCCCATGTGCAGTCACCAAAGGTAGATGCTGATGTGGAAGTCAGGAAGTGCATGCCTATAAGGGCCTGATATTGATGTCTCCTCAGAGGCCTTCAAGAGTCTGACATATTCAGAGGCAGATGCTCACAACTAGCCATTGAACTGATCATGAGGTTCTCAATGGAGGACTTAGAGTGAGGACTGAAGGAGCTGAAAGGGTTTGTGGCACCATGAGGAGAGCAACAATACCAACCAACCACAGCTCCCAGGGTCCTAACCACCAGCCTGAGAGCACTTATGGAGGGATCCAGGGCTTCATCTGAATATGTAAGAGTGGAGGGCCCTGCCAGGCACAGGTGGAAGAAGAGATCCTTGACCTCATGAAGGCTGGACGCCCCAGGGGGTGGGAATTTTGAGGGTGGGGAAGTGGGAGTGGGGCGGGGTAGGTGGGGATTACATCCACGGAGAAGAAGGAGGAGGGATAAGGGGATGGGGGGTTCCCGGGTGGGTGGGGGATGGGGTAAGGGGATAACATACGAAATATAAATAAAATATCCAATAAAAAAAAATTAAAAAAAATTAAAAAAAAAAGGACTGGGGAAGTCAACAGTAGCCCAGGATGACATACAGAGTCCTTCACTGGTATTTCCAAAATGGATAGTAAATTCCAATTCTTCTCGGGATAGGATGCCCTCTTGCAGATGAGTTGGGACCAGAGTCTTTCTAGATGTGTGAACTGGTCCCAAAAGCAAAGAGCTTGCATATACGAAGAAAGCCTGATCCATCTCATATTCCCTATTATATGGTCCCTTATAGAACACAAGATTGGTGACATGAAGCAAGTAATAATTCTCAAGGGATTCCATTTCAGCTTTGGTACATCTATATATCTATGCCTTTGGCACTCATAGTATTTATCTCAGCAGAGCTACAGAACAGCAGAGCAAGCCATGTGCTTGCCTGTCTGTGTGGCTAGAATGTCTGTGATCACACCTGGTTTGTTGAGCCCAGCAGAACTGATATAGAGGAGTGAAAGCTGGGGACATGGCCTGCTTAACCTTCAGGTTTCCAGGTCACTTTGTATGTATTAGCACTTCTACACATTCCACTGTGGAAATGTAATTAAAATAATTAATGTTCTAATTAAAAATATTTTTAAAGTTTCATTACAATATGACTAAGTCAAATATGCCCTTCCGTCTAGACTCATAAAACAAGTTGCCACTTAAAATCATTTTTAAAAATGTGTCAAACATAAATCATGAATTTTACTAATGTTAGTCCATTTTTAAATATATGAAATGTTTTCACTGCTCTGCAAGATGCTATCTAGTTTGATCAGGAATATTTATCGAAGATGCTGTCTTCTCTCTTGTTTTTTTTTTTTTGTCAAAAATCAGGTGGGCTTAAATGTAGGCCCCTAATTCTAGTCCGTCATTCAATGTGTCTGTTTTTATGCCAGTATGATGAGGTTTTTCATTACTCTAGCTTTGTAGAGTAACTTGAAACCTGGGATGGTGATACTTCAGCAGTGGTTTTATTATCAGGGATTGTTTCAACTATCCTGACCTTTTGTGTTTCAGTATGAAGCTTTAAGATTATTTTTCCAATTTCTGTGCAGAGTTGCATTAGAATTTTGCAAAGAATTTCTTTGAACCTGTCACTTGCTTTTTGTAAAATGACCATTTTCACAATATTAGCCCTAATCATCAAAAAACACCTATATGAATGTTAATATATTTTTATCATGAATACATGTTTTTATTATAAGGTAAAAAAAAAAGAAATAAAGTCTTTGGGGATGTTCAAGAGTGATATATCTAGGTCATATGGTAATTCTATTTCATTTTGAATTATTAATGATCATTTTTATTCTAGGATTAAAGTTTTAAATTAAATATTTATTAACAGTGCACATTTGAATAAATATAGTTTTTCTATAGTGATTACTTCCTAAAACTCACCTCAACCAAGCCTAAATCCCCATTGAAATTTTTAAGTAACCTTGAATACATCTTTAAAATGTCAGTATGCAGATGTTTCACTTAAGATACCACTTTTTCATTAAATAAATGTCATTTTCATCTAACTAGCAAGTTTTAGGTACAAAATAGAAGGGACTCAGAGTGTAGAAGATTGTACTAGAAAAAAACTATAGAAGATAAAATACTGAAGAAAATAATCTTGAAACATTTTGTAGATAATCATAGTAATAAAATGTAACTGCAGCTACTTATATTTTAGGATTTTAAGTATGTTTTCCTTTTTAAATGAGACCATGACAATTTTTTTCTTCATGATTGACTTGTCAAGACTCCTTCACAAGTTATTGCTAAGACTACAGAAAATCATCTTTCTTTTTGTAATATAATCAGAATTATAAGCAGAAGTTTTAAAATACCATACCTAGACCCTGTGTGACAAAAGAGTTCAAACAGAGGAATGCAGATATGAGAAGTAGGTTAAAAATATCAATGATATTTCCTGAGCATTCTAGAAGACCAATCAGTACTACCTTATTATGAGAGCTAATTCATTTTACAACATTTATTCTAGGTTTACATAAATTTTAGCTTAGTATCATGAATCATATACAGATGTTTTTTAAACTCATAATATGTGCTATAAAATATTGAATTGTTAATACATACTTTTATTTAATTTCTAGGATAATACCCTCAAGAAATACTGCAGTCACCTTTTCTAAGTTTACTAATAATCTTACAATTAAAAAGGAATGCAGTTGTTCAACCTACTAATACTTCTGTTTTTATAAATGCTATAAGTATCCTCATGAAGTTAACTGAAATTAACCCCATTACTATAAATTCAGTTATGTGCTACCTAGGCATACATAGACTACTTTTTATTTCCAAAGCATGTTGTAAAAATATTTATACTATGTGTTTCCATATATATTGTTTTCTTTTGTGTATGAATGTTTTTCTATTGAAAATAAATTCTCTCACACAATATTTCTCCACAGTTTCTCCCTCCTCCACTCCTACCATCTTCCCCTCACCTGCCCTTTCTCACAGATCCATTCCTCCTCTGTTTCCTTTTACTTACTCTTGAGATTCTTTTTTTTCCTATTGTGTTGCCTTATGCAGACTCAATATGAGAGCATTCATATTGACTACAGCTACAGAGGACAAAAAAAGATACAATAAGTCAGGCAAAAAGTCAGAGACACATCTGATCTCACTGTTAGATGTCTAGCAAGAACACCAAGCTAACAACTATAATATATATGCAAAGGAGCATGATGAAGAACCATGAAAACCCCATGATGACTGTTTCAGACTCTGTGACTCCATGTGAGCCCTGCTTAATTGATTCAACGGGCCTAGTTCTCCTGGCATTCTCCATCCCTTCTGACTTCTAAAGTCTCTCCTTCTAATCTTCTGTAGAGGTCCCCAATCTATAAGTGGCAAAACCCAGTGGAGACCCCTAATTTAGACTCTCTCTATGTATAACATCTTTTCCATATTCAAATGATCAATGAATATCTAGGACTTGATAATTTGTTTATATGGTAATTATCTATTAATAAATGTTTCATTGAAATTTAAAAATATTTAATCATAACTGCAAAACATATAAGAATACAAAGCAATTTAGCCCATCAAATATTTCCTGACAAATATATCACTTGTTTAGAGAAGATACGTGTATGTACATATATACATACATGCATGCATACATACATGCATATATATATATATATATATGTGTGTGTGTGTGTGTGTGTGTGTGTGTGTGTGTGTATACATCTTATCTATGCTAGCTATATATTTGTAAATATATTTGTTTTGTATTTACTATGCTTATTTTGTCATCCTATAAAATATTCTAAAAATAATTAATAGTCAATCAGCTATGTTTGCATTTGTATTTTAACAAACCTGCCAAGATCAAATTCTAATTCTGAAAAATTATCAGGTATAAATTGTGGATGTACTATGGAAACTATAAATCTGTACAGTATCTCAGCATTGGGGTCCACAAATTTACCTATAGGAGGATTTTAAAATATTTCTAGTTCATATTACTCAGAATTGTTTTATTTTTCTAAACTTCATTATAAAAATTATTGCAAAAAAAATTATACAGAATTTTTGTAGTAAGGACAATATGTGGTTATAATGTATCTTTCATTTTTCTGTCTCATTGTAATTTATATTATTGTTATGAAATAGAATGGAAAGTGTATAAACTTTTCCCTTGATTCCAAAATTTAAATGTACATGATAAATATATTTCTATAAACCCATTTAAACCTGAGGTTCTCCACCTATGGATCTCAACCCAAACAGGGTTTGCACATCCAATATTCTGCATATTAGATATTTACATTATATTTCATATGAGTAGCAAAATTACACTTATGAGTAGCAATGAAAATACATTTATGGTTAGGGGTCACCATTACATGAAGAACTGATTTAAAGTGTAACAGCATTAGGAAGGCTGAAAACCACCATCTTACACAATAAGGGAAGTGTTTATTTTTAGATTTTATAAACACATTTTTGACACATGGTTCTTATGGTTGAAGGCTGAGACTAGATTGTTTTATGGAAATGAGAAGCAAATTATGGAGGTAGTTTGACTTTTAATAATTATTCCTGGAATTTTTCTTGTGTAAAGTAATTCAAGCATTCTTATACATTTTTTTCAGTTTGTAAAAAGAGATACTGAAAAATTTCCCTGTCCTTTTTGACACTCTAGTAAGTTGAGTTGTTCTTAAATTAACATCTTAAGTCCATGTAGCTAAAAACAGTTTAGTCAATAATTATCCAAAAGCTATGTATGTATGTACGTATGTATGTATGTATGTGCTTACATTTAACTATGGATGCCCTGAAATTGTAACTAAAAATGGAAAGCACATGGGTATGAGCTCATCATGCCATAATGAGATGGGCTTAGGGCTTAGAGATTGCAAAGTGCTTTGCTTTCACAATATGCAAATTGTGTACAATGCCAGATGCAGAAGTACTGATCCAATTGCCAAGTTCTATGGAGGGCATGGTGATTCATTCACAAATTATCACATATTTAGATACTCGAGAATTAGCACTCTGTTTAGGGCTGCCTGCACACATGGTTTACTGCAGACTATTATGATGTTTCAGTATCTGGAATGAGATTGCAACTTTAAAATCTATGTAAACCTACCATGCTACTAGATTTGGCTAACCCCAGGATATAACACAGTAGGGTTATGTATTAGTAAATAGTGCATGTGTTTACTCATGACATAGAGAAGCCACTGAATACAAAGAGCAGTTTGAACTCAGTGTAAATTCTCACCTCTTCCCACATTTAAATTTATAGATTTATTGTTTGAAAACTTTGTCTAGACTTGCAAATTTGTAATGTTTATATTCATGAAGTATCTAATCTTAAATTCTACATGACTTCTAATATATTCTTACCCTATTGGTATGTTAGTTTATTTAGTAAATAATATTTGATAATTTGCAAGGAGCCAGGATATTGGACATTGAGAAAAATAAAATAGATTGTACCTTTGAAATGCCAAATAATAATGAAAGTGTAAAAAAGCCACACACACACACACACACACACACACACACACACACAGAGGATGTTGGTGTGTATATGGAAACATAAAACCTAGATTTTCAGTACTTGATTTTGTTTTAGGACTGTTCAGGAGGTGGAATAAAAGTGAATAGTGATAAAATGTCATGGATAGTTGCCAAGATATTTTTTGCAAAAGAACAAGTTAGTTTGTTTACTCAATCGTTTTGTTGCACATTTATCCCTGAGATATAATTGTTTTTGCCAAATGACCTTATTTTATATTTATTAAGTGTTGATCTTATGAAAAAATGAAATTTGAAGAGTATAAGTAAGTTAACTTATTTTAGAGAAATAAAATATTTTTCCTTTTGATAAAAATAACATACCAGCCTGAAATATATATATATAATCAATATTTATTATAATATATATTATCAACTACATATATAATTATTATTTATATTTATGTGTATGTGTGTTTCTGTGTGCAGGTGCTCAAGGAGGCTAGAAAGAAAGTATTAAATCTTCTATAGCTGGTGTTAGAGGCAGTTAGAAGAGCCTGACATGGGTGCTGAGAAATGAATTCCAGTTATCTATAATAATAGCAAGCAGTATTAATTACTGAATTATCTTTCCTGAACTGATGGAATATATTTTATTTAAAGCCTAGATAATTTATATAAAGGAAGACAAGCCATAGTTTGTGGAATAGACAACAAATCTCTCAAAATTATTTTGAAGTATAAATAAAGTATTATTACCACATAGCAATAATCATTCATTGGCACATTGCCTTTAAATTCTGTCATACTGTAACAGACGTTTAAATAATTGTCATAGAAAAGTGATCATACACAAAGGCTAAATGCTTACTTTTGGCTGTTCCTAGAAAACATTCACAGACTTCAATACTCAGAGGTTTGTATTCTAGTCCTATAAGAATTAGTACTATTTTCAGTAAATATGTGTCATTATTGTTGGAATTTAAAGGACCGGACCATGGTAACAATATGTAGGCAAAATTCTCATGAAATGTAAAGTTTTAATTAAACCTTCTTAATTTTAAAAGATTATTCAGAATGTATAAATATTTTAGATCTGTGCTAATATTTTGAATGAATGTTTTTGTTTCCCAGGAGAATAATTTTTGAGAATCAGACTGGGTATAGTAGGACTATAATTAAGATATTTCAATTCCCCCATAGAGCCTGGACTGTAGTTTCTTAAAATGAGTGCCTATCATTCTAAGATATTTACCAGCAACTCTGGCATATATTAATTAGGTAAGAGTAGCATTATCCACACATAATCACACCATTTTGGCTACTAAAACCATCTATAAACATTGACCATCCCTACTTTGTGGATAATCGATCCTGTCAGAGGTTCACTGGTTTATACAAAATTCAATCTACTTTAAGTTAGTAATTGCTTAAGCTCAGTAATGGACACCTAGTGATTTGTTATATTATTCTCATTACTTCAGAAGGTTCTTAAGCCTTCTATAACAAAAACTGAGTAACTTCAAATGAACTGTGCTAGAGAACACTATTCTGATAAATTTAGTATTTGAATTAAAGGTTATTGGCAAAAGTCATCTAAGTTAATACTTGAGCCAACTAGTAACGATGATAATGAATTCAGAAGGTCAACTTATGAAATGATTTCATGAAAAGAGAAAGTGATTGATTTTATATTTTTTATATATCATTATTATCAATATTCAAGCATTAAACATATACAAAGTCCCAGACATCAGGGAAAGAAGAGGTTCCTGGGACCCAACAGGACAGACATTAGCCAAAATACCCAACAGAGGACAGATAAGGCAGGTAAGAGACCACCTCTTGTAGATAGGCACGGCCTGCGGTTGAGGGCGGTCCACCCATCTCAAAAGTTTTAATCCAAAATTGTTCCTTCTAAAGGAAATGCAAGGACAAAAATTGAGCAGAGACTGAAGGAAAGGCCATCCACAGACCGCCCCACCTTGGGATCGCCCCTATCTGCAGACACCAAACACCAACACTATTGCTGATGATAAGATGTTCTTGAAGACAGGAGCCCTGTATAGTTGTCCTCTGAGAGGCTCCACCAGCATCTGATTAAGACAGATGCAGTTACTCACAGCCAACCTTATCTGACTGAGCCCAGGGTGTAGGGGAACCCAATGAAAGAGTTAGGGGAAAGACTGAAGGAGCTAAAGGGGATTGCAACCCCATAGAAAGTATGACAATATCAACTAACACACACCCCTGAGCTCTGAGGGACTAAATCTCCAACCAAAGTTTGTACATGGCTCCAGCTACATACGTAGCAGAGGATTGTCTTATCTGACCTCAATGGGAAAGGAGGTTCTTGGTCCTGTGAAGGCTTGATGTCCCAATAAAGGAGGATGCTAGAGGGGTGAGGCAGGGATGGGAGAGCACCCTATTGGAGGTAAAGTGGAGGGGGAATGAGGTGGAGGATTTAAAGAAAGAAGACTAGGAAAAAGAACATTTGAAATGTAAGTAAATAAAATAACCAACAAAAATGTAAAAGAAATATATACAAAACACACCATTTACTTACTTAAAACACATTCACACAAACATAACCTATATCTGTAGGAATTTTCAATTAATTGAAGATGGTTCATTTGCTCATAAATAAAGGTCGTTGACATTATTTTGCATTTGTCACTACAAATATACAATTATTTTATGATATAAGCGAATGCACCATGAAATGATTTGAACTCGGTATGAAGATCAAAATTTGAATTGTGATATTATTTGAACTTTAGTTTTTAACAAATAATTTTAGTCTTAAGAGGACAAAGAATTCTACATAGGTCATATGCAATAATTTTCATTTCCATCTTGTACATTTAAGGATCTGTCTTTTTGCTTTGTTTCCCTTTTATGTTCAAATAATAGACATTTTATGTGCTTAAGTCCCTAGGTTTTAGATCAACACTGCTAAGTAACTATTTAATAATAAATTAATGAACACCATGACATGAAACAAGGGGTTGTATACCAGATAAATTGTACCTTATTTTTTCCTCCATTCATGTCAATAAATTCCCTTCACCTACTTTCCAGATATAAACAGTGATTTCTCATACATAACACATAATACAATGAAATGAACCAAGAGATCTTTCTTTTTTTTCAGTATGAGAGTAAATAATTAAGTTTTGGAAAGGAAGAGAGTATTGTTTGGGAGCTAATAGCAGATTTTTGGCTTGAACTTACAACCAGCTTGGGGTATTATTTGTAAATAATTGTTAAGCAGTTGAATCATTTGCTTCAAGTGCTTTTCCCATCTGTTGGGAGCTTTATGAATAGTTGGGAATGTTTGAGTCAGTTGCTTTTCAGTGGAAATCTAGGAGAGCATCAGCTGAACTGGAAAATTACATTCCAGAATTGAGACTTTGTTCCAAATATTCTGGTAAAAATCACCATTTTTATTTTCAGGCATAAAAAAATTAAATAAAATGTAGAACTTTTGATTCTTATTTAGTACATTTGCATTGTTTAATTCTATGGATTAGATATTTTTGTATATAAGCTATTTAGCATGTAATATTTGTACAATGCTCATATAGTCTATCATTTTTATATGTACTAAAAAATCTGTTTATTTACATATGCATACCTTTAAAAGCAGAAAAAGCAAGGCTTTTATAAATGTTTACATAAATCTGTCAGAAATCTTTAAGCTTTTACACATTTTTATATTTAACATTTCAAATTTATATCAAATTTTGACCCCAA
>NW_021604788.1:1635120-1638253 GCF_004785775.1 Grammomys surdaster | reverse complement strand
TATATATATATATATATATATATGTATATATGTATACACACACACATATATGTGTATATATATACGTATATATATATGTACATATATACATATGTATATATATACGTATATATATGTATATATATATATATGTGTGTGTGTGTGTGTGTGTGTATGTGTGTGTGTGTGTGTGATTTGGAGAAATAGGTTAAATAAATTCGCCCTTAAGATCAAAATTCAATTTCCCTTTTAGACGAATTGTACATTCTAAATGGTAAGGGAGAAGTTGATCATTTTGTTCAAAGGAATCTTATATTCCTATCTGACTTATATGGTCATGCTAGAATTTAACATTCCCTTTAATATGAAAACGGCAGAAATCCAATTTCTATCAAGTATCTGTTTAAAACATAGTACATAATACATATATCATTATTGAATTTTTATTCTGTAGCAGCAATATATTTCAACACAATGCAAAAGAGACTTATTTGTAAATTAGCAACCAAAGCACTTGGCTAGAATCAAAGCCCTCTTGGTAACAGAATTTTTAAGTGACAGATCATTTATTGTCAAGCCCTGGGTTCTAGGTAGGAATGCTCCAGGGTGCCTTAAAACAAAATGTCCCTATTTTGGATATCCTAATTAAAAGGAAAAGAGGACATCCAAGCTTCCTTCACTCCAGGAATATAAGCATGTCAGAAGTTACAACCTTAGGCTGTGATAGGCTGCTGCATGTTAACAAGGTGTGCCTGCAGTTGCATATCTGGGATTGGTGAATCACTCAACCCCTGAGGACATTTTGCAAATAGAGGCGAAGCCTTAAGACCTCTTTCTAAAATTAAATCAGCAAGCTTCCTAGTTATCCTTCTGGTTTAAGTAGAGGGAGTAAATTCCTATTCCCTGAAGCATCTTGTAAGAGCAGAGCTGCCTGCACACAGTTCAGGGGTGCCTTTAGCATGAATGCAGGCTGAAGAAAGAGCCTTTTCTGAATATAAAGCAGGGAAACTTTTTTTTTTTCTTCCTTAGGACTTGTTCGAAATACTTTTATAAAAAGATAATTACTCTGTAAATCCTATGTACACATCAGTGATCTCTAAGCAAAGTCAGAATTTTAAGAAATAACTTACTTATTGTGTGCTTTTTATAATATTTTATGAATATAGGTCTTCATGAACATCCACTTTAAGGTACCAAGACCTGTTTTTTTGTTTTTGTTTTTGTTTTGTTTTGCTTTGTTTTGTTTTTCAAGACAGGTTTTTTTTGGTTTTGTTTTTAATGTTAATTTTTGTTTAAGAATGACATGCATGTATAAAGTAAAACAAGATCATGTCTACTCCCTCATTTCAACTTTCCAACTCTTCCCAACTCACTTCCAACATGGCCCCCTCACAACTTCCTGCCTTTTTACTTTTTGTTTTTAAGTTCAATTTGTTCTACCCAGGCAACTGTGCATGATAGTTAATCCACTATAGCATGAGAAATCTTCTACTGGCCACACAAAAGAAAAAAATAATTCTCCCTTCCCCCATTAACTATCAAGTACAACTACCAATAACTACTCAGTACAGCCTGGGGTGTGAAGAGCACATCCATTATCTATGTCAAAATTTTGGCTGGGATTATCTTGGGCAGGTTTTCTGCAGGGATTCATAGTTCATGTGAATTCATGGGTGTGATAGCCAGGACAAGTCCAAAAGTTCGAATTTCACAGCACTCCTCCCCAACCATCATTCAGCTATTATATTTTTCTCCTTCTTCTGCTACGATGATCCCTGATCCTTGTTGGGAGACAAGTGAGAAAGTTGTCTCATTTAGGTCTGAGATCTCAGTCTCATATTATAATACCTCAACCAGTTATACATCTTTCTGCTGACTGTTGTCTACTAAAAAAGAAACGTCTTCAACCAAGGTTGTGAGAATCTCAGGTCTATGGTATAAACACAAATGATTAGAAGGCAATTTTAAATCATCTACCCAGCACCAATTCTACTCCTCAGCCATGGCTTCTGATGAGAAGTATAATTTCCCTCTAGTAGAACAGGCCTCAACTCTACTCAAAGCAATTAATCGCCCACAATACTCTTGCTGCTATTGCACAAGGGGCACATTTTGCCTGGTATGTTGGTATTATAGTATACAGAGTCCAGTTATGGTTAAGGTCATTGCTGTCTTATTTCCCTAGAAGCTTACACAACACCTTCTGGCACTATGAATGCTAGCCAACAAGAAAGCAATTTCTACTACTATAATGTATTTACATTTTTATCTGTTTCCTGGATGTTTTCAGTTAGGAGCGTTTTGCATTTTCTTTGATTGTTGTGTCAATGTTTTCTATGTTATCTTCTACACCTGAGATTCTTTCAACCTCTTGTATTCTGTTTGTGATGTTTGCATCTATGACTCCCGATCTCTCCTAGATTTTTCATCTCCAGGGTTGTCTCTCTTTATGATTTCTTTATAGTTTCTATTTCCATTTTTAGATCCTGAATGGTTTTGGTCAATTTCTTCATCTGTCTGGTTGTGTTTTCATGTATTCCTTTAAGGGATTTATTTGTTTCTTCTTTAAGAATTTCTATTTGTTTACCTGTGTTCTTTTGTATTTCCTTAAGGGAGTTATTTATGTCCTTCTTAAAGTCCTCTATCATCATCATGAGATGGAATGTTAGATTAGAATCTTACTTTTCCAGGTGTGTTGCGATATCTTAGGCTTGCTGTGGTGGGAGAACTGGGTTATGATTATGCCAAGTAGCCTTGGTTTCTGTTGTTTATGTTCTTGCCATCTGATTATCTCTGGTGTTATCTGGCCTTGCTGTCTTTGACTAGAGCCTGACTCTCCTGGGAGCCTGTGGGCCTGGGTGTGCCAGAACTCCTGGAGGTCAGGCTATCCCTGTGAGCCAAAGTGTGTCAGAACTTCTAGGAGTCAAGCTGTCTCTGGATGTGATTGGGGTGTGGAGGGCTGTAGCATAGGCTCCACTCCTGGATGGAGATGCAAACAGGAAGGATTGTGTCCCAGGCTAGGTGGCTGTTCCTGCATCCCCTGGACTAGCTTGACAAGCTTGAATAAATTATTTAGGCTTTCTAAAACTCTCTCCCTCTCCCTCTCCCTCTCCCTCTCCCTCTCCCTCTCCCTCTCCCTCTCCCTCTCCCTCTC
>NW_021604788.1:1497158-1634720 GCF_004785775.1 Grammomys surdaster | reverse complement strand
CTCCCTCTCCCTCTCCCTCTCTCTCTCCCTCTCTCTCTCTGCGTCTGGGTGATTATTATATATGTATATACAAACTTAGAAAACATAATTTTTCAATATATAATAATAGAAACATTTTCCATTGTTGATAAAAATTCTACCGTATGATTAGACAAATGTTGGGAAAAACCTTTTTTTTACAACCATAAAATTTGAAGAAAGCCTGGATTAGTATAAACATTCTTTAGCAGGAACTTGGTCATGTTATAAAGAGTACATATTCTATTTATCTTTATGACCTCTAGTTACATCTAAAGCACCTTCTTCTCATTATCTTTCTTGTATACTTCTGAAATAAGCACTAGGCAATATTCATCATTGGAATCTATTGGGCTTTCTCAGATTGCAATTTCTAGAAAGTAGCAGCTTCAATGACATTTAAAATGCTAAATTACCATCAAATTATGGAATAACTTTCTCATAATATGTAATAGGCTTGTCATTTATTTAGCATTGTTAGATTCCATGCTGTTGAAGAGAAATGCACACTTCATTTCTTTACATGCATTCCCCATATTTCCCATATTTCCCATATTTCTCTTTGTGATTTTTCCATTTAATTGATTTTTGGGTGCTTTTTGATTTCCAGTGGCAAAGTCATGACTTTATTTTCTATTCTTCAAACTGGTTTTTCAATTGCATGGATTAACTGGATGTTAAAAGTTTAGTTGTGTCTTGTCTCTGAAATACTATCGCTTGTTTAAAATTTTAATATTGGATTTGGAGGGCTTAATGTTGTTTAGATTTCTGCCACAAGACTAAATTTTAATTGGCATTTGTCTCACAAAACATCACACACACACACATCCTTATCATTATATTATATAATATATATATATATATATATATATATATGTGTGTGTGTGTGTGTGTGTGTGTGTGTGTGTGTGTGTGTATGTGTGTGTGTGTTCAATTAATATAACAATTCAATTGTCTGTTTTCTAATCCTATTGATCCATAGACTTTTTATTGGATATTTTATTTATTTACATTTCAAATTTTATCCCCTTTCCAGGTTTCCCCTCCGGAAACCCCCTACTCCCCCCCCTTCTATGAAGATGCTCCCTTACCTACCCACCCTCCTGCCTCCCAGCCCTGGCATTCCCCTACACTGGGGCATTGAGCAAATTCTTAGGCAAATGGATGGAATTAGAAAATATCATCCTGAGTGAGGTAACTCAGTCACAAAAGAACACACATGGTATGCACTCACTGATAAGTGAGTATTAGCCCAAAAGCTCAGAATACCCAAGATACAATTCACAGACCTCATGAATTTCAAAAAGAAGGAAAACCAAAGTGTGGATGTTTCACTCCTTAGAAGGGGGAACAAAATGCTCAAGGGAGGAAATACAACGACAACATGTGGAGCAGAGACTGAAGGAAAGGCCATCCAGATCCTTAGATTTTTTTTTATTTATTTTTTTATTTTTTTGGTTTATCGAACTCGTTCCTTTTATTTCTGCTTATAAGCCAGGCAGCCATTTTCAGAGTCAGTATGTTTCTTGAAATCTTTTTAATAATAGAAAAACAAACCAGTAGACATGTTTGTCTTTGATTCCTCTTCTTAATTTACAAATTCATTATGTATGCAATTTGTCTTCCAGATGACCTTTGTCAACATTTTCATCAAATGATTAAATGTTTCTTACCATGGTTCACCATCCCTATACCTTACTTTCTTACTATCAATCAAGCAGTTCCTCTACTAAAATTTTATTTATAACAGAATATTTCTAGGTGCAAAATCTATGGTATTATGATAGATGAGACTATGTAAATTATTCTGTAGCTGAAACTATTGCTCATCTTTACCATCAAGACAGAATCTTGATCATGCTGCATAAGAAAGCTAAAACATCATTAAAGCACAGGAAATATCAGAAGTAGAAAGGAAAATGGCCATTATGTTTCAAAGTATAATATGATGCACTACTCTATTTGTATTATTTTAATTAAAGAAACACATTTGTTTAACTATGAATGAAAGTGCAAGGATATGTAAACTTTCTCCTTGATAAGAAAGAGAAACAAATATATTCTACAACTTTTATGAATTCTTTTGATTCCAAATAATTAATGAGTTAATTCAACTATTAAAAAATATTAAAATGTACGTGGCAAGGGATTGAATTTTAGTAATGTTCCCAAATAATATAAGCACATTAATTTACTTATTATATATTAGATATTATACTCATATTTCATTGATTCTTTTATTATTTTGTTTGTCATGGTGGCAAACCAATGATAGGTCTAGAGAAAAAGATTACTGTCTACGACCCCTTCATGCTTTTTTCAGAGGATTGGAGCTGCAAAAGCATCCAAAACTCTTGTTTTGCTGCTGAGGAAATCCACACACATTTGACAGTCTTGCACATATATTCATATATGCATAAAATAAACCAATGCTTGTGATGGAGTGAGTGGTCTTTTTTTTATTGTTTACTATGTGCAGGTGGTAGTCTCAAGTGCTGTTCCGGGCATTTTATTCAAATCATTTCCATGTATTCTTACAGCTGTTTACAAGGTAGGTAATATTTCTTATCTTCATTTCAATTACAAATAAAAATGAACTTACTAAAGAACTATACACGTCATTTGGGCAAAAAAAAATTGTATTTAAAAGCACAATGATCACATATCACCTGATTGTTCTACAGATATTCTGAAGGTTGATGATACCATGAGAACACATCCCATAGAATCAATTAAGCAGGGCTCCTAGAGGCTCACAGAAAATAAAGCAATAATTATGGATTTTGAATGTATCTAATCTAAGTCCTCTACATATATGTTATGATTTTGTAGCTTGGTGTTCTTGTAAGACTCTTAAATGGAAGTCCAGGGTATCTCTGATTCTTTTGTCTTTCCTTGGGACCCTTTTTCTCCTATTGGGTTTATTTGTTCAGCTTTGATATGAAGGAAGATGCCTAGTCTTTTGTAAATTCTTATGCCATATTTGGTTGATATACCTGAGAAGTCTGACCATTTCTAAAGGAAATGGAAGAAGGGTGGATCTGAAAGAGAGAGGAATGAGGGGAGGGACTGAATTGAGTGGAAGAAGGGAGAAATATATTTGGGATATAATGTGTAAGCGAATAATAATTAAAAATTAATACAATTACTTAAACATTCAAATGAGTGTACAACTGTAATTTTTTATAAAAATAATAGAAATAATTTCATATGAAGATTAGGAAAATTTCCCAGATGATAAAATTAAATATTTTTCTCTTTATTGTTTGGAATTGAGAAGTAACTTCCCATTTTACTATATAGTAAACGGGTAAGGTAACTTCAGCTCTTCACTTTTCCTTCCACTCCTTCAAATAAAATTTCCCTTTCACACTGCCAACTCTGTAGATTAATACCTGCTGAAGCCTCACCTCTCTCCCTACCTCCATCTCCAGTTGATCAGACAGTATCTCCTCCTCCAATCTTTTTTCCCTCCACTCATCCTTTTATCCTAATCCTCAAATCCAGGAGATATTCCCTGGGAATCCACAAGCTACTCAAGCCAGGGAAGCAGATATCTTAACTACAGATCTTTACTTCTCTCTGCTCTTCTCCAAATCCAATGCTTCAATCTCACCAATCTTTGCAGCAAACCACCTGCTTCAGCCTCTCTCTTATCTCTCCCCCCTTCTACTACAGATCATAAAGATTATCTCCAACCTTCTTCCCATTCATGCTGTTAGGCCAGCTCCTAACTCCAGCATGCATTTTATGGGAACCCACCAGCCATGCCTGACAGAGAAAAAAGTATTCCAGTGAAGCAGGTAAGCAAGCTTCAATTATACACTTTCCCTCTTCTCCACATTATCTATTTCCCTAGTCTCATCCTTATCTCTATATTAAACTTCTTGTCTCTTGTCATTCTCTGTCCCATTCCAAGGGCACTAAGTATATCCTGGTGGAACATCTTGCTCTCTTCCCTCCTATGTAACCATTTAGCCCATTCTTCCTAGCCCATTCCAAATTCTAAATGGCGCTGCCAAAATATATTAACACACTTACATATAATTCCCAGTGGCTACACAAGATTGGCTCACAGAAAAAAAATTTGTATGTAGCAACATACAGCCACCAACATTCCTAAGAATGAAACAGCACAACAGAAACCAAAGATTAAAACACCTATCCAATAAAGAGAAGACCAGATATCAAAAGCCTGAATTACAATCTTCCTTAACCTAGACGCATGGATGGCAACATAAAAATACAATTAAAAAAAAACAGTGAGAATAATATATTTCTACTAGAGACCAACAACCCTGCCACAGCAGCCCGGAGTGTTGCAACATATATGAAGCACAAGCCAAAAACCTTAAAATAGCCATCATTAATATGATAGAGATGCTTAAAGAGGAAATGAATAAATTCCCTAAAGAAATCTTTGAAAACACAAAAATATAGAAGGAAATAAAGTAAAACATTTCAACACCTAAAAGTGAAATTAGAATCAACACAGAAAACCCAGACTGAGAGAACTTTGGAAATGAAAAATTTAATAACTTGAACAGAAATCCCAGAGGCAACCTCAACAACAGAATATAAGAGGTGGAGGAGAGAACCTACGTTAAGACACAACAGAAGAAATGGAAATCGTGTACAAAGAAAATGTTAAATCTAAATATATAATCTGTCACTCTTGGGCATATACTCAAAGAACACTCCATCTTACCACAGAAACACTTGCTTAACCATGTTCATTGCTACTCTATTCAAAATAGCCAGAAATTAGAAACAAACTAGATATCCCTCAACAAAAGAAAGGATAAAGAAAATATGGTAACTTCCACAGTGGGGTATTACTCAGGCACTAAAAGTGAAATAATAAAATTTATAAGTAAATGGATAGAACTATAAAATATCACACAGAGTTGGGTATCTTTGACACTGAAAGAAAAATATGGTATATACTTGCTTATATTTGGGTATCAATGATAACCAAGTAGAACCACAGAGGATAGATATAGAGTAAAGAAGTTGTTGGGTCAGGGAAATTGCAGATAGATCTCCCTAGGAAAGGAAAATAGAATAAATAGTTATGGGTTGATTGCGGGTGACTGGAACAGGAGAATCAAGTGGAGAAAAGGAGGAAAGAAAGGGCAAGGGGAGGGAATACAGAGAAAGAGAGCTAAAATTAAGGTCCATTTGAGGGGTAGTACTGAAGACTAATAGAGTAAAAGCTTACTAAAATATATGCGTACATGAATGTGATCTAAATAAAATTGTCAAATAATGTGGGACAAAGTGTCCTAACTGGAAATTTCTTGTTATCAAATGAAGTTTCCAGTCCTGGGAAAGGGTTGCAACTAATCGAACCTTTCGTCAAAGGGGCCCTATATGAATACAAAACAACAACGGCTGTTGCCAAGACAATAGCCTGTTCTTCACAGATTGAAGGCAATGCAATGTTGTTGAAGAGAACACCTACACAACTCATTGAACATGGAGAAGTCAAGCTGCTGCCTACCTGAAGCCTTCACACCTACAGACTAGTGTTCTTGGTTTTGGAGGTACTGCATGCTACCAATGGAGAAACATAAACACCAACCCAGTCACAAAATCTTTAATCTACAATGGTATCCTGCCTGCAAGATATGCTAGGTCAATGGTGGGACAAAGTTTTGGGGAATAATCAACCAATATCTTATTTGACTCAAAGAGAGAAAATCCATATGATTGCTTAGGTGGCCAAAAACCTGAATCTATATAGCCCAGCAACCTAGAGTAAATACAAATACTACTGCTTCAAAAACAAAAACAAAATTAAAAGGTAGTAATAATATGACACCTGATAGCATTCTGCTATACTCATAGACCAGCTATTATTAGTGAAACTTTCTCCTATAGCAGATAGTAATAAATACATAGCCAGATACTATGTAGAGAGTGAGAGATCTTGGAACACTATGATCCAACTGGAATGCCTCCATCAAATACCTACCCACAAGGCTCAGAGAACCCTAAATAACAGGAGGCAGGAAGAGTGCAGAAGCCAGATGATGAAGTGCAGAAAGAAAATATGGTCCACTAACTCAATAGGATAAACACACATATGAACTCAGACACTGAGGCTGAATGCACAGGACCCGCATGGGCTTGCACCTGTTGGGCTCCTGAAACTAAATGGAGAAGTGGGCAAAAAAACAAAAACAAAAACAAACAAAAAAAACCCCTCTAACCCAAAAACAGTCTCCAGTTGAAAATCAGCTGAGATTGAAAATTTAGTTTCCGATAATGAAGTCTCACTGGGTAAATCATCTACTCTTAAGGTTTGGCTGCATGCCCAGCAGTAGATGGCAAACAGAAAATGACTTTAATGGCCTTTTTGGAGGTTCCTTGTCTCATAATTTCATCCCAAGGCTCTTTCTTTTTAAAAGTATTTATCTTATTTGTTCATTTTGTGTATACATTTTTCTCTATTTTGATGCTATAGACCATTAGTTTATTTATTATAGCTTTCAGTTTAGTGTTTTCATGAGATTCCTGAGTGTACGAACTAATGGGGCTCTATTTCTTTTTTCTTGGGTTATTTTCCTTCTGTGTGTTTGTTTGCTTTATCTAGTTCCTGTGTTGTATTTATTTTATTATTATCATATAGAAACCCATTTACTTTCTAATGAAAAACAGAAATGGAGTTGATCTGGATAGAAGGGGAGTAAAAAATGAGTTGGGAGGAGTAGAAGGAAGGGAATCCCTAATCAGGATATATTATATGAGAAAAAATTCTGGCTTTCAAAAAAAAGGGAAAAAAAAGATAACCAACACTGCATAAGAATGTCTTAACCTATGTCAAGGAAAGGTTTTGTAGGAGTGATTATCTACATAGATATTAGTTTCATTGCATTTGTTTGGAAAAAAAATGTGCTCATTCAGAGAATGTACATAATGAAAATGAAACATACATGAGAATGTAAAAGGTAAACAAATTTTGTGAGTTTAACAACAAATATAATTATGATAGATCAAATGGCACTTTGGCCTGGAAATATCTTAAGACAGTATTTGAATAAGTAGGTATGGCAACAGTAAAATAAAACTCTATTTACAAAAATATAGCAAGGTTGAAATTTTGTTTAGGATATAGTTCAATGGTCATTGGATGAAAGACAACCTTCCTAAAGTTACCAGAGCATTTTAGGAAGGAAAATATTAAAACAGAATTAACAAAAGACATCAGGAACAGGCTATTCAAGTAAAAAAAAGAAACAAACAAACAAAAAACTAAAGTGTTAAAAGTCAAAGATAGAATTAAAAAGGCAAGCCAGTATAGTATCTATGAAAATAAGAATGTTTAGCCAGAAAAAGACTAGAAATATTTTATTGATAAAGTATTTACTTTCCTTTAAATAAGTAGCATGTGTGTGTGTATGTGTGTGTATGTGTGTTAATATGCACATGAATAAAGTTATCCCAAGATGTCACAGATAAAGGTGTTAGAACCCTTGTCTTTGGATTTAAAGCTGGGTGTGAGACACCTGATATGAACTTAACTAGGTGTCCTCTATAAGATTAGTGTGCACTTATCCACTGAGACATCTATCTATCCAATTCCTCCATTGAATTTTGATATAGCAAGATACCATTGTTGATATTAAGTTTCAGCAGTACTCCAGAAGTCAAATTTCAGTGAACTGAAATAAATGAAGCAAAATCATTGAGTGCAGATATCTCTTCGATACTGTTTGATTATAAAGGAAATAGATAAAATAATAATAGCTGGTCCTGGAAAATATTTTTTAATATAAGCGTGAAGGATATTTAAAATCACATAGTAAAGAAAATTAATGAGAAACAGTAGTACAAGATACAGGGTATATTTCAAACAAGTTTTCTATTTTGAGAAATTAAGGGGCACCCTCATAGAAGCATGCGGGAGGGGGTTAGGATAAGGAGTTTAAGGAGGGGAAAACTGGAAAGGGGATAACATTTGAAATGTAAATAAATAAAATAAGCAATGATAAAAACTTTTAAAGATGTAGAGAAAACAAAACAAACAAACAAAATAGAACAATTAATTTCTTTTTCTTGTTGAAATCTGGGTCCAAAGGATTCAGATAAGGGAAAAGTACTTATCTGGGAAATTCAGTTGACTTCTTGAAATATTATTAAAAATAGGTATACATAATTTTGTATTGGTTATTTTCTTTATTTACATTTTAAATGTATTCCTTTTCCCAGTTCCCCCCTCAAAGAAACCCCAATGTCATCCCCCTCCTCCAACTTCTATTAGGGTATTACCCGACCCACCAACCAACTCCCACATCCCTGCCCTGGCATTCCCCCACACTGAGGCATAGAACATTCAAAGGACCAAGGGCCTCTCCTCCCATTGATGCCAGATAAGGCCATCCTCTGCAACATATGTAGCTGAAGCCATGGGTCCCTCCATATATACTTTTTGATTGGTGGTTTAGTCCCTGGGAGCTCTGAGGGGTCTGGCTGGTTGATATTGTTGTTCTTCCTATGGGGTTGCAAACCCCTTCTGCTCCTTCAGTCCTTTCCTGTACTCAGTCCTGTACTCAGTCCTGTACTCAGTCCAATGGTTGACAGTGAGCATCCGCCTCTGTATTTTTCAGTCTCTGGCAAAGCCTCTCAGGAGACAGCTATATCAGGTTCCTGTCAGCATGCACTTCTTGGCATCCACAATAATGTCTGAGTTTGGTGTCTGAAGATGAGATGGATCCCCAGGTAGGGTAGTCTTTGGGTGACCTTTCCTTTAGTCTCTGCTCCACACTTTGTCTCTGTATTTCCTCTCTTGATTATTTTGTTCCCCCTTCTAAGAAGGACCAAAGCACTTTGGTCTTCCTTCTTCTTGAGTTTCATGTGGTCCATGAATTGTATCTTGGGTATTCCGAGCTTTTGGGCTAATGTCTACTTATCAGTGAATGCATACCATGCAAGTTCTTTTGTGACTGGGTTACCTCATGCAGGATGATATTTTCTAGTTCCATCCATTTGTCACACAATTCTTATAAGACAGAATTTAGATTTATTTTTCACTTGAATATAGAATATCTGTACATTTTAAAAAATCACTGAAATGACAAAACATCTGAAACAACTTAAATCCACCACATCACAAAATGTAACCAACATGCTAAAAGGACCATAAACAATAATGTTTACTTTCTTATTTGGGTTTGAAATCATTTCTTCTTACAAGCTAGTGGGGCAAAATAGGTTTTTATTTGTGCTACAGTTTGAATAACTTTTTATTTCAAGTCAGTGATAACTTATAAATTCTTTAAAGCATTAGTTTGGTATGTGCTATCAACATATTAGGGTTTTAAAAAGAAAATGATCTCAGCCAATGCTCACTAATTTATACTTTTAGGCAGTATAATCATCCATATGTGGACATAGTTTTCTAATGATTTGCAAACACTTTGGAAATTGTGTTTCTTTTCTTTTTAATTTATTTTAGTTTTTATATGAATATATTATAGCTGTAAGACATACCAGAAGAGGGCATCAGATCCCATTACAGATGTTTGTGAGCCACCATGTGGTTGCTGGGAATTGGACTCAAGACCTCTGGAAGAGCAGCCAGTGCTCTTAACCGCTGAGTCATCTATCCTGCCCCATAGTGTTTCTTTATTAACTAAATAATAATAGTTCTAAGTACATAATGGCAAAACATTTTTAAATTATTTGTTAATTAGGTGAACAATGCTAGTATGCATCACTTATATTTGTAGTATATTCTATATACATACAAATGTGTAAAAGTTTGTAAGTATAATTGTCTGAGTATTTCATGTAAATACTAAATATTACTAAATATTAAATATCATCTATGATTTTTCTTTGTGTACTTTCCACTGTATTTTTTATTTATTTTCCCCACAATTATTGTAATAAATCTTTAGTGACCTGCAGATTTTCTCACTAAACTCTATGTTAATTTGTGGACTGACAATATTCTTGTTTTTAGCTTCTTTCAATAGATAACTTTTTTCTTATTATGCTGCAGTTTATACCATTCATTTGTAATGATGATATGACATATTTGGCATTTAATAAAGGAAACCTGAATTGATTATCAAATAATTCTATTAAAGTTGGTTTAACATAAGAATTCTTGATGTTTGGATTGTATTTCTAGTTTTTATTGGCTTATAAATAAATGATATATCTTGAGAAGATTTGGTTATTGTAATTTAATGTTGACCACAGATAGCTTTTCAATTTGGTATATTTTAACATGGTATACAAAAAATGTGTTTAGATAATTATGTCTTTAAACAACTGATTCTGAGACAACTGGATACCAAATTTCAAGTGGATCAGTATAAAATCTAAGATGATAAAATCCTTAGAATATAATTACAGATTCTATAATTGTGGCTTTTGGCTAGAAAATAGCTTTATATTTATGGCACTAACTATATAATCGCACAAACATCGATACATGAACATATCTTAATTGAAGTCATTACACTTTAAAGGGCACAATCAATGAAGATTATCATAGAAGATTATCATACTACAAAAATATTTGTTAATCATTTATAGTGGTCTTCACTTTATTATTTATAGGAATACACCTCCCAAGATGCCAACTGGTATGCCTGAAACCTCAGATATCACAAAACCGTACACTCATTACCCAGGGGCTATAAAAGCATTTTCAGCTATATTTAACTAAGGAGGGATGACCTTTGAATGAAAGTAGCACTGTCTAATATGCTAGTACTACAGATTTAATTAAAACAAAGAAAGAAAAAATTGAGATGGAAAAAAGATTTTAAGAAAGATAGGGAGCATAGTTAGTCACATGAAAGCAGAAGTGTAGCTATTGGAGTAACAAAGGGGATTTGCAGGGATGGAGCAGTAGAATGGGGAAGTGGTTAAACTGAAAGCAAGCATTTCTGAGAATACCATAAAGAAATCCACTATTTTGTACACTACTTTATAATAGATTAAAACAACAAAACAAAATATCAAAGAGCAAAACTGGCAACTGAATTATAGAGATTTCTGCTTAAACACATGGCCTCCTTTAGATCTCATTAGGTGAATGTCAAACTGACCTTCTACTCCTAGACATTACCTAAACTGTTTTTCTTCTTCTAGTATGTGTAAAAGGTTGTAGAAGTAAAGACACAGAATACCAACCATTTCCATAATGTCTGACAAAGAAGTTTTTTTTTTTAAAGCATATCCCATTCAGGGGTCAATTTTTCTGAATCCTAGTTGACCTTAGTAACTTTATTATAACCCGTAGAGTGTAAACTTTGAACTGTTTTTTTTTTTCTACTTGACTTTGAAATCCTTGGCTCCTACTCACTCATTTGGTTCTTTTCTTTTCTAAAAAGTTGTTTGCTTTATAAAGAAATTCTGAATATAGTATGTTATAATAAAACTTTGGACATGAAGAATATTCTCATTTAGGTTCTCATGTTTTTAGACCAGCATAGCTTCCTATTGTAACCAACATGAACTTCTTACTATGTGAGTGGCAAAATCTCTAGATGCTTATACACATTGTCACCATCTCCTCTCAGTTGCTAGATACCATTTTGCACTATGATTACTGTGTTTTTATTTCTTATACAGAAAGTCTTACACACAATATAGCATGAACCTTTTTCTATATGATTTTGTCAAAGTAAAAGCAAAGGATGATGAAAGCTCTTTCTCTAAGTTTGAAGCCACAAAAAAAATAGCAAAAAGTATAATTTGAAAAGGTGAAATGTGCATAAAAAAAAGAGGACATCAGCTTTTCATAAATCATTTTATATCTATGAATAGAATAGATTGACTAATTTGCCAATGAGCATATCCATTTAGAATAGTAAAAGGATTAGTGAAAGAGACAGTGAATCAGCTTATTTTCTATTTTGACTGTAAGTGATCATAATGTTACATAATTGGATTTCAGCATTCTTGCTGCTATCTTTCTTAAGATGGCTAGCAGTCACTCAGTCATGGGGACTTTAAAGTGATTCACAATGCCTTTGTGATAGAAACTAGAATCTTCACTTAGAAGAATGATGAAGCATTGAAGACAAATTATGGAAACAAAGCACTGTGCTGCTTACAAGACCAAAATGAGGATTATAGCGCATCAACCCTGGTAACTTTTCCAAGATTAATGGAAATAAATATATCTAAATAAAGATCACTCATAGGACAGAGACAAATGCAGGATATTAAGCAGCAAGGTTGAAACTAGAAAAAATAGAGGCAAGCAAACCAATTTGCATTGAACTTTGTGGCTCAGGACCAACTACAGAAATGTTTGTTAAGTATTTAGGGGCATTGGTACATGCTGGTATAAATGAAGAGTTCAAGGCTTGTTCTCTATAGTTATTTGCATTGTTGTTGGAACAAAAGACATGAATTATATCTGACAAATTCCCATGGAGTACTTTACATTAATTCAAAATGACCCACAAATTAAGAAGACAGAAAATTGTACATTAGGATATCTCATAATGATGTGTCTCACAAACAAGATTCCTTCTGAATACTTGCCACAGGTATATCAGTCAGCACTAGGCAAAGTCAAGGTAAAAAGAAAGTAGACAGGATTGCAATGTTGCTAGCTTTGCAGAAAGATTTTTTTGTGACCTCTTTCATTCTCACGTCAAATTCCTGGCTTTAGAAGAAAGGTGGAAGTAGATGAAGGGATATTTGTTGGCTGCTTTTCTCTTTATCCATAAAAATATATCAATTATATTATATCAGGTATTTGATTAATACTATATTGAGAAACAGGAGAAACATATTTAAAATACCAGTATGGAATTAGGAATGATGTCACATGGCTATAATCTTAGCACTGGAGTTAGATTGAGCTGGTTAATGAGTTTAAGGCTAGTAAGTCCTAAATGGTATAACTGATACTTTTAAAAAATATTTTCAAGAAAATAAGGTATCAATAATCTTTCACTTCAGACAATAATGATTAGGTTTCCTTAGGTTTCTTAAGTGAGAAAGTAGAAAATTTATATGAATAATATCATATAATATAATTGAATACTGAGACACTCATAGCATGGTCATTATTAGAATTGCTAGCTCACTCTCTGTGGTGTGAAGGATAATTCCAAAGTCTCAATATGTAATCAGGGTTAGCAATCTCCCCAGGCTAGCAAAGGGAGGAGGAGCAAGGTCATTTAAAAACTTTCAGTTAACTGCTTCAATTTTCTACTACTTAGTCTATCTGAAAAACTTTGCCATTGAAAATACCCTTCCTTTGACACTAAAAAACACACTATCACAACACCACAAAACAGGAAGTAGGTACATTTTAATTTTTATGTCAACAATTAAATAATTTTTTCAAGGTCTGATCTTGTTTTCATTTTCTTGTACTCTAAAATACTTTTTTTTTTTGCTGGATTTATAAGCAAAAGCTCTTAGAGAAGACAGCCTACATTGCTTGGCAATCGAATAATTGACATTATTCGTTGGCTTCCTTAATTCTCTTGGCCAAAAGCTTAGCATATTATGCAAACTGCTCCTTACATTTCTTAATGTACTCCTTTTTCAGAGCAAGGATTAGGTTGACAATTGAGTTACAGGTCATTAGAAGTAATAAGAAAGCAAATCTTTGGTGCTTTGTTAGACATCATCTTCTTTAGAAAGATTGTAAAGTTTTCATATTATGCTAGCTGTTTTGAACCCCCATTGCCAAGACACAATAAAATTTCTGTGTAGGAATCTCTCTGTGTCTCTGTCTGTCTCTGTCTGTCTCTGTCTCTCTGTCCCCCTCTCTGTCTCTCTCTCTCTCTGTGTCTCTCTCTGTGTCTCTCTCTCTCTCTCTCTCTCTCTCTCTCTCTCTCTCTCTCTCTCTTTCTCTTTCTCCCTTTCTCCATCTCTGTCTTACAATACAACAAATTGAGAAAGCTCAGATTGGCATCTCCAATGTACCCCAAATAAACTTGTGCTTCCTTTCTCTAGTTCTCTTTATTCTATATAACAAGAATGCCCATTACTCACCATTAGACACATTCTTCCATGAGTCAAGACATCTTGTTTCATGGGAGAACTTTGTCATTGCCATTACTGATTTGAGCCACACATCTTCACTCTCACCCAGAGCATCAGCAGCTACTTCTGTGCCTGTGTGCGTCTCATAGAAAAGTAAAAAATCTGAATTCATTCTCCACTTAATGAAAGTCTGAGAGCTGGTAAAGACATATTCAGCTTCATTTTCTCTTGGCAGACTACCTAGAATGCACCATGAAAAGAGGACATGATCATGTTTATACAACTCCCCACCACATTCCTGACTTAGAATTCATCTTACCTTAATTTCTTTTCATTGTTTTATTTATTGTTGTCTATGATAAGATTATTAATGTTTTAACACAATTTTAATGTATGTTTTCTTTTACTTTCATAATACTGTCACAAAATAAAAAGGCTTAATTTTAGCCTGCCATTTTACAGATGAGGAAAATGAAGGACAAGTTTTTTACAGACTTTTTAAAAATCACAAAATTTGAAATAACTATTGACTAAATACTCCACCATTTCCTCTTACTACACATTTCCTAATTTTATGCTTTTGCCAGGAGATTACTGAAATGCACACAGATAATACATGAATCTGACAGTGAAAATGTAAAACAGATTACCATAACTATACAGAAAAAATAAATTATTTTAAGTTTTTAAACTTCTTCAAATAGCTTAAAATTAAGAAATGTGTAAATAAGAAAAATGTGAATTTTTGTAGTATCATGTTATGAAGTAGGATAAATAGCCTCAAATAAAATATTTCTTATATAGCTTGTAGTTTGCAGTAAAAATTATGATGTAAAAATTTATGATAAGTTTAAGAAGTCTTTACAAAAGTTTGTTGATGTAGAGAGTGAAGTTAGATTATGGGTAATTTTCATTCACTTAATTATCATTAGAATTTATGTAGATCTCACAACACATGAAAAACACTCTATTTAACCATGCATCCAGAATTATATGGGCATGTGAGGGCACTGTCTTATTGATTTGTGATATAGAATATGTAGTATGTATACATGTGAATTTTATTCATTTTTCTTGGTTTGGTAATTTTGGCCAACTAAGACAGCCACGTGATTGATTCTTTTATTGGTTCCTTATATTTTCTATTTTGGAGGTTCCTAATTTTTAAAGTAAATAAGACAATATTATGTGGATGCCAATATTATCATGAATATATTGCTCACTAAAACATAATATTCTTTTCAAAACAACCATGACATACAAATTCTCTTCTTTCTTTGTTTTTTGGCGTATATGTGTATGTTTGTATCTTTCATTAAAGCTAGAGATTAACTTTGAGTTTGTCAAAGTCCAAGTAAGTACCAGAAGCAAAAACAAAGGCAATGTCATCTTCTTAGACTCTGAACAGAGGTAGCAAACAAGATTTTTTGACTTGCAAACATCTAGAAACTCATAGCCATGTTTTTGTACCAAGATGTTTCTGAGCCTTGATTTCCTACACTAGTTAGTTTCTTGCTAGGATTTTAGATTAGCTTTATTATTGGATGTCTGCATTTGTTATGTGCTCTGTATTGTGGATTTTATTCAGACTTTCATTAACCCAGGATGAAAACATACTATAATTGTCTGCAGTGTTTATTTCTAGTTTTCAACCTGGTTATTTCCAAATCATTTATTTAAATAAAAAAGATAAACTATTTCTAAAATAATCATGAAATGAATATAATACCACATTTACTCCATAAAATCTTTTACAGAGAGTGATATTTGTTCTGTGTTCTTCAGCAAGAACATGAAACCTTTGACAGGTACCTCTGTTTACATTCTGAGCAGATGGCATTGCCTTTAAATAGTGAAATTTATGTCATTATTTGATGTAGCTTCAGGCTCTAGCATTAATAAATATCTATCTATAGCTACATTTCTATATATGTATATGTGTGTTATTCTCTCTTGGTGAATGTTTTCCATGTATGTTTTTAAAAATGTTTCAAATAATCACACCATAAAACTGTTGGGATACAATACGGATACAGTACAAGATGGGCAATGCATCAGAGACTGGCTTGGGATAAACAAACTACAACTGAAGTGGGACATGATAAATGTAACTTCTCTGTCTCCTTTAGAGAAGGTGGTGCAGGTTTTACTACCAAAGAACATTATCTCTTCCATTTTCTCCAGCTGGTCATCCTTGGAACTTTGATACTGTGGAGGCCATATGGAAAGTTCTTGTATCTATGTTTTTCATTCAATCACAATCAATCTCCCAGCTGACAGCTGGCATAAACTGTCAGGCATGTGATTGAACAAAACTTTGAATGAGGCTGCATCTTATATTTGAGTCACACCAGTGAATACAGAATACATTATAGAAATACTCATCCACAAGTGTAGATTTCAATGTAAAATAAATGTTTTGTTTTAGCATTTACTACGGAGACAATTTATTATGCAAAAGATGACTGGGACAAATTTGGTACCTATAATTCTTCTGCTTTAATAACAAATGCAAAGTACATGACTTTAAAATTAGGATAGGTATGTGAAATATATTGTATACTGTGTTAATGATAGTCCTGTGTTTTCTAAATATTCTAGAAGAAAGTATACATAATTTGAGAATTCTCACCTTTTTTCTACTTATTTACTACATAGTAAATTTCCCCAAAGTGGCTAATGTGACATGAGAAAAAAATCAGTTTTGCTCAAATAATGTTTCTTTAATAATTTTAAAGTTATATATTTGTTTATAATTTAATATATAAGAGTGATGTCTGTATGTGGAGGCAGAATACATGCCATGATATGAGATAAGAGATCAGAGGAAAATATTACATCGTTAATTTTCTCCTTCCACTTTTACTTGGATTGTAGGGATGGGACTCAAGCTTACTTGGAAAGTGTCTTCACTCACTGAACAATATAGCCACACCAGATTTTAAGAATTTGAGATAAGAATTAAAAAATTTCATAATATTTGGTGATGACAAGATAGTTCAGTTGTTACTATCCCTTGGTCTGCAAGAATGTGGACCTGGATTTGAACCTCCAGAGTCCCCATAAAAATCTGGACATGGTAGTGCTTGCTTGTAAACCCATTGGGGCCAGTGACAGGCTGATCCTGAGAATTCACTGTCCTGCCAGTATAAACAAAGCAGCAAGATTCTGGTTCATTGAAAGATATGGTCTCACATAAACAATGCAGAAAGTAATTGAAGGATATACATGTCTAGCATAGATGTATATGGCCAAGTATTTATACACTCATGTTTGTGAGGAAAACACATACACACTTAAAAATACTCAAAGGAAGTTATTATATGAGCACAATGAAATGGCGTGATGAGAAAAATGGTTCTAGTAACATTAGAATTAGTTTTGTATGTTTAATATCAGCAAAGATGAATATTGAAAGTAAGATAAAATATAGAGAAGAAAAACATAAAATATTTATTTTATAATGTTGCTTTCATTAATGAGAGACTGGAATGAAAAATTCAAACAATAGTTCAAAACAAATAGCAAATATTTGTGTATGTTTTTAAGTCATAGACTTCTAAGTATTGAACAACTAACTTTGAGCAAATAAAGGAGGAAAGCTTTAATTAGATGGGGTAAGGACCCAGGGATTATAATCTATGTATATCTATCAAATATTTTTAAAAATTCAGATCAATATGGTGGGTAAGTTTTCTAGTGGGTTCTTAGCATAATGAGAATAACAAATTAAAGTTCAATTTTACTACTATACACTGTAAGCTTGGTTTTACTAAAACAGTGTTATATAGGCTATAAAAAAATGAAAAATAATAGATTAAGTCCAAGGATTATCTTCAATACTGCTTAGGCTTTGATGAATGGGACTTCATGAAGCTGAAAAGGTTCTGCAAGGCAAAGGACATAGTCAATAAGAAAAATCGGCAATCTGAAAAATGGGAAAAAATCTTCACTAACCCCACATCTAATAGAGGGCTAAGACCAAAATCTATAAGGAACACAAGGAGCTAACCTCCAAAAAATCAAATAACTCAATCAAAAATGGTGTATTGAGCTAAAACAGAGAATTCACAAAGGAGGAATCTTGAATGGCCAAAAAGCACTTAAAGAAATGTTCAAAGTCCTTAATCATCAGGGAAATACAAATCAAAACGACCCTGAGAGTCCACCTTACACTGATCAGAATGGCTAAGATCAAAAAATCAGGTGACAGCACATGTTGGTGAGGATGCAGAGAAAGAGAAACACTCCTCCATTGCTGGTGGGATTGCAAACTGGTAAAACCAATTTGGAAATCAATCTAGAGATTCCTCAGAAAATTGGAAATAGATCTACCTTAAGATCCAGCTATAACACTCCTGGACATATACCTATAGGAAATCCAGCAGTTCTCAACTAAACTGGAGCCCTGAGATCTCTCAAACACTAAGCCAATAACCATGTAGCATTTACTAGTTGGTCCAAGACCCCCAACCCATATAGGGCAGAGGACTGCCTGGTCTGGCGTCAGTGGGAGAAGACACATGCCTAAACCTCAGGAAACTTGAGGCCCAGAAAGTGGGGATGCCTGGGGAAGGAGGGAACATTCTTGGATATGAGGAGAGGAAAAATGTGATGAGGAACTGTAAGAAGATGGACCAGGAAGTGGGCAATGAGTGGACTGTAAAATAATAAAAGTAACATAAAAAATAATCTGCATATTCTGTATGATTCTGTAATTTGAGATACATGTCATCATGTTTACACAAGAGCCCATAAGACTTTATTAAGAACGTTGGAACCCTAAAGCAAACAGTTATGTTTAACAAGTATTAGTGTGCCAATATTGCCCAGAATTTAGCTTAAAGAATGAAACAGTTACAGGATACCCACAAATTTTTCTGTATGGCTTTTTATATAGTAATCAGATCAGTGGAAATCTATCTAATATACAGGTTTAGAAGAAAAGAAAATATTCTAACCAGTAGGATACAATGGTACACTTGCTCAAGAATGAGAAATAACTAACAAACCTAAGGGCAAACCATTTCCATTTATTAAATCAGATCAAAAGTTTAAAAGAGAATGAACATAAATGGTGAAAGCTCTAGAAACCTATAGTATATCATCATGTGAACCAGCATGTGCATTATGGGAGCATAGAAAGAGGAAAGATACACAAGCAGCATTGCTAAGAGTTTTGTTGAAGAAATAATAATTCCCCATATCAGGGGAAGGAAATACATAAGTTTAAGGGTCTTAAAAGATTTTAAGTAGAAAGATGTCAAAGAATCTGTTATCACTCATTGTAATAAAACTTTCAGAGTCTTTTTTAAAACAATCAGATAAAAGTAACCATCGCATATATAGGAGTTACCATAAAGCTATCAGTAATTTCTTTAGCAGAAACATTACAGAGCAAAGAAGAAGGAAGTGTTAAAGAGGATTGAGGTGAGAGGAAAAGTAAATTTATATTTGTACTCTAGTTTATATATATGCACTACTTGTATTTACAAACCTAAAATATGTATAAATTGTCATATGTTATAAAATAGTTGTTTCTTAGATTTTAAATGTTAATTTAGGAGAAACGGTTACCCATATGCATGAGAGGACATACAAATTGATATTTTAACTACAGTATTTGTAACATTTTCTATTACCAGAAAAGGGTAGACAGGATGCTTCAGTGGGTAAAGGTGCTTGCTGCCAAGATTAACAATCTGAATTCAAACTACTGGATTCATACTAAGGAAAGGGAGAACTGACTCCTACAAGTTGTACTCTGCCTGCATACATACTGTAGTATACACTTATACAAGCACCCCAATGTAAATAATCTAATATAGTATGCATGAATTAATTTATCTAAATTTATTCAATATATTATAAGCCTTGAAATTCAATGAACTATAGCTTAGCATACTGTAGAAGTAAATATTATGCAAATAATTTTGTGAGAAAGAAGTTAAGTTACTGGAGATTATTTGGTTTAAAGTACAGAGTATGACAGAATTATGAAGTATACTTTGGAATAAATGTATACAAGCAATCACTACACTAGCAAGTGGTAAGGTCATGATCAATCAATTCTATCATCTCTAAAAATACTTGAACACAGAATGTGTGATGAGATTGTACTACACACATACATTCTTTTCTATCTCTGTTTCCTGCCTGCCACCCTAGTATATTAACTACTGCCACATGTTTCTTCTATTTTCAATTTCTTCTTGATTTCAGAAATCAAGCAACTTCTGCTCTTTCCTGCTTCAATATATCAATATATTACTTGTCAGTAATTTATAAAGCTCTTTAGCATGTATCCTTCTATTATTAACTATTCAAATCCATTCTCTTAGTGACACCTAGGACCTGTAAACATCCAAATTTAGGGGCAGAAAAGATGGCTCAGCAGTTAAGAACTAATGCTGTTTTAACAGAGGTCTTGCTTTCTAGTACCCACCTCACAACCCGGAGCCTTCTTCCGGCCTTTTCAGGCATTGTGTTTGTATGTGCATGCATATGCACTCAAACTCACACACACACAATTAAACAATTAAAAATAATAAAAATGAATGTTAAAAAATCCAAACCTTCATTTATTGCCCCCATAGTAAATTACTACCATATTTAGGATACTATACATACAATATCTTGAAAAACAGATTACCGGCTAAAAATCTACTTATTCTTATCTCTCAATACCCACTTATCTCTTTGTCTCAGCACTCACTATTGTCATTTCTAATTGTGTCTGATTGAGATATTACCACAACACAATTATGCTTCACTCTTTACTCTCTTTGTTCCCTCAGAAGTGCATTTCAATTTCTCCCAAAGTTTTTCCTAACAACATGTGGTTAATAAATTTGTATTTACTGTAAACTATACTGTTCACATTTTAATCTTCCCATTGCCTTATGCAAGGGTCACCTAAAATATGCTGAGCTTTACAAGCACAGTGACAATACCTGTTTTGTACATTTCAGTTGCAACTAGCATATAGGAAGCTAGTCTGAATAAAAATTTATTATTTACAGGGTTCAATAAAATTGGTGCAACTTTAAGCATTCAAAGCAAGGCTATTTTATACAATTCTTAAGTTCTGTTTTCTCTAATAACCTGATTTGAAAAATGGAATATCTATACTTTTAACTTTGTCATTTAAACTTCAATTAAAATACTGGTATTATAGCAGGGTACATGAGATCAGTTCTTGATAATTGAAAACAGCTGTTATGTAACTACGAATTTTTCTTTCTGATGACTATTGTTTGCTTTCCATATTTTCAATTTACCATCTAAATGTGTTCTTTTAAGAAATGACAGTTTTGACAAATACATTGGAAATATTGTAGATGAGTTGAAAACGATTGATAAAGTTTGAGAATTTTTGTGGTCTGATTTTGTGATAGTACATAATTGTTTGAAACCATGGAAAAAGTATTTTTATATCACTCACTATTTTCTAAAACACTAAAAGGAGGCATCATCTCTAGTATTTAGATGAGGAAAGTGAGGTTTATGTAATTTTGGAGCTCTGTGAGTATGTCTTCAAGCATATCTAAGGCAAGGATCACTGTATTTCCTTGGGAGAAATACTAACTTTTATATTAAAAAGCTTCTCCCTTTATAATTAATTCTTCTCACATTTACAACTTGACACTGAAAAACCTGTAACAAAAACTCTCCTTTTATAAGGAGATTCTAGACTATTAATGTCATATAGAAGCTAATTTGATAGATCACCAAAAGCATTTTTTTTTCTTGGATTGAGCTTAAGAGTGATATGTTTTCAAATTATAAGGATGTGGGTGTTTTTTTTTTCAAGCAAGATCTTACAAAAAGATACATGTAAGCAGGTAAAATTACATCCGTTCTGGTTGGATAAAGGGTAAATGTGTGACTACCCATGCTTCTCTAAGGTTGATGCTCTAGAGCATCTCTAGAAATAACTCAGGAGCTAGAAGAACCTAAGAGTTACACTTTGTGCATCATAAATGCCTACTAGAAGAAAGGAGGGAAGGGCCTGGGCTGGAATGGGTGCAAATGAAAGGAGAAATTATATATAGTCTTTTCTGGACCTCATTCCTCATTTTAAAAGTCTAATTTCCATCACTTCTATAGTTTTCTGCAATTATTTTCTTCACAGCATTACACAAGGCATGTTTATTTTAAAAAAATTTAGCATCCTGAAAAATAAACGGATCTCAGCTGGATAATACCAACATTCTAGTTTGCTTCTCTTAGGACAACACACAAATAATATATATTGGGAATTTCATGGGGAATAGATGTACTACATTTCTAATAAATTACTGATACTATTATGGCATTCAGAAAGAATCTATTGTATATTGTTCATAGTTACTCATTTCTTTGAGGTAGTAATTTGTATTAACTTTTCACTTGATATTCAGTTTCATATATATATATATATATATATATATATACACACACATATGAATAGTTCATTGTAAGTATTTTTAATTTTTATCATTATTTCTTTTATTATTTTATATTACAGCCATTGCCTACCTCCTGGTCCGCCCTCCCACAGTTCCTCATCTTCATTCCTCTTTCTGCTTCTCCAAGAGAATTTCTCCCAATCCCCCAGGCTTCCACACTTCCTGGAGCCTCAAGTCTCCCAAGCTCATCTTTTCCCACTGAAGCCAGACTCAGCACTTCTCTGCTATATATGTGCCAGGGGCCTTGGAACAGCTCATGTATACTGCCTGTTTGTTGGCTCAGTGTCAGAGATCTCAGGGGTCCAGGTTAATTGAGACTGCTGGTCTTCCTATGGAGTCGCTTCTTTCAGCTATTCCCGAATTCAACCACAGGGGTCCCTGGCTTCTATCCATTGTTTGGGTGTAAGTATCCGCATCTGACTCTTTCAGCTACTTGTTGGGTCACTTAGAGGACAGCCATGCCAGGCTCCTGTCTGTAAGCACACCATATCATCAGTAATAGTATCAAGCCTTGGAGCCTCCCCTTGAGATGGATCCCAAGTTGGGCCTGTGACTGGATCACCTTTCCCTCAGTCTCCTCTCCATTTTTGTCCCTGCAGTTATTTTAGACAGGAAAAATTCTGTGTCAGGGTTTTTGACTGTGGGATGGAAACCCCATCCTTCCACTTTCTACTGGAGGTGGACTCTAAGAGTTCTCTCTCCCCACTGTTGGGCATTTCATCTAAAGTCCCTCCTTTTGAATTTTGAGTGTCTCTCACCTCCCAAGTCTCTGGTACATTCTTAAGGGTCCCCCTACCTCCTACCTCCTGAAGTTGCATATTTCCATTCATTCTGCTGGCTCTCAGGACTTATCTCCTGTCTCAACCTCCTCATACCAGATAAAGTTCCACTTTCCCCTTTTTCCTCGCCCTCCTCTCTCCCACCCAGGTCCTTCCTTCCCTCTGCCTCCTTGTGATTACTTTCTTCTCTCTCCCAAGTGAATTTGAAGCATCCTTACTTGGACCCTTCTCCTGCCTAGCCTTCTTGAGTTCTGTGGATTGTATCCTAATTATTCTGTACATTTTTCGCTAGTATCCACTTATTGGTGAGTACATACCATGCATGGTTTTTTTGGGTCTGAATTACCTCATTCAGGGTAATACTTTCTAGTTCCATCCAGTTGTCTGCAAAACTCTGGATTTCTTCTTTCTTAATAGTTGAATAGTATTCTATTATGTAAATGAACCACATTTTTTATATCTATTCTTTTGTTGTGGAACATCTGGGGTTTGTCCACCTTCTGGTTACTACAAATAAGACTGTTATGAACATAGTAGAGCATGTGTACCTGGTATAGCATCTTTTGGGCATATGTCCAGGAGTGATAAGCTGGGTCTTAAGGTAGATCTATTTCCAATTTATTGAGGAAACTCTGGACTGATTTCTAGAGTGGTTTTACCAGTTTGCAACCCCACCAGCAATGGAGAAGTTTTTCTCTTTCTCCACATCCTCACCAACATATGCTGTCACCTGAGGTTTTAATCTTAGCTATTCTGCTTCATGTAAGATGAAATCTCAAAATCATTTTGATATTCATTTCCTTGATGACTAAAGACTTTAGACATTACTTTAAGTGCTTGTTGACCATTCAAGATTCTTCTGTTGTAAAATTTCTGTTGTTGCTCTATACCCCAATTTTTTGTTGAGTTATTTGGGTTTATTTTTGTTTTTGTTTTTTGGAGGAGAGCTTCTTGAGTTCTTTATATATTTTACATGTTAGCCCTCTATCAGATATAGGATTGGTAAAGATCTTCTCCCAGTCTCTGGGTTTTCATTTTGTCCTATTTACAGTGCTGTTTGCCTTACAAAAGCTTTTCAATTTTATGAGGTCTCATTTGTTGATTTTTGATCTACAGCATGAGCTATTGGTGTTCTATTCAAGAAAATTTCCCCTGTGCCTGTGTATTTGAAGCTCTTCCCCACTTTCTCTTCTATTGGTTACAGTGTATCTGGTTTTATGTGGAGGTCATTCCTTGATCCAAATGGATTTGAGCTTTGTACAAGGAGATAAGAATGGATCGATTTGCATTCTTCCACATGCTGACCACCAATTGAATCAGCATCATTTGTTGAAAATATTGCCTTTTTTCTTCTAGATGGTTTGGGCTTCTCTGTCAAAGATCAAGTGACCATAGGTGTGTGGGTTTATTTCTGGGTCTTAAGTTCTATTTCACTGAATGACTTGCCTGTTTCTGTACCAATATCATGCAATTTATCACCATTGCTCTTTAGTACACCTTGAAGTGAGGGATTGTGATTCTTTTATTGTTGAGAATAGTTTTTGCTATCCTGGATTTTTTGTTATTCTAAATGAATTTGAGAATTGCTCTTTCTAACTCTGTGAAGAATTTATTTGGAATTTCAATGAGGATTGCATTTAAAGTGTGGATTGATTTTGGTAAAATGTTAGTCCTGCTGATCCTTAAGGGTAGGAGTGTATTTTTATTTTTGGTTACAGAGGTTCTTTCTTAAACAACCAGAATTATGGTAACAGCTACTTACCACTTCTGAAATAGTTATTTCACATATTTTTTTTAAAACTTGATTATCTTATCCATTTACATTTCAAATGTTATCCTCCTTCCCAGTTTCCCTACCACAAATCCCCTATTCCCAACTCCATTCTCCCTTCTTCTATTAGAGTTCTCCTTCTCATACCTCAGTACCCTAGCTGTTAAACAGCCAGTAGGTAGTTTAATATTAATACTTTTTGCAGATAGCACAAATAATTCCCATGTAATATTCTTTGTATATTTTAGTACTCAGTTCTTGACATTATATATTCCTTGCTTTCCTTATCCATCTATATTTTCCCAGTGATATAATTTGTTTGGTGTTTTAGTTATGACAGTGTTCTAATCAAGTAGATAAGTAAAATATATTAACTCAGAGTTTTGGCTTGCTGATATGTCAAAGAAAATATCAACTTATGCTATCTTCATATAGAAAAACATGAATATTTTGATAAATCATATAGAAATAAAAATATGCTTCAGTTAATGAGAGTTATTAAGAACACCATAGTATGTGATATTATGGAAAGTAAAAAGAAAGAGGCTAGAGAGATGGATCAGTTTTTAAGAGAATTTGTTCCTCTTGTAGAGGGCTTAGGTTCAGGCAGTTCATACTTGCCTTAATCCAAGATCCAAAGGATTTGACACTTTTTTTGTTCTCTTTGGTACTGTACACACATGGTACATATATGTAATATAGGCAAACACATAGTCATGTAAAATTAAAATACAATAAGAACTTTCAAAATTATAAGAAAAGTATTCTAGATTATTGGATTCCCTCTAAATTTTGACTAGGAATAACACAAAAACAATAAAATACAATTGAATTTGATTTCAAAAACATAGTTTTTATCACATAAACTATAAAACATTATATACAAAACTGATAATGTTTCAAATAGTTAACCAAATACTCACTTTTGTCCTGTACATAATAATATTATCCTGTGAAAAATTAAGTTAGCATGTGTTTAAACTGTCTCTGACTGTGGGAATCACTAATTGAACTCAGTGGGATTTGACAAATGGAAAGGAATACAGAGTTTGAAAAGGAACATGTTGGAGACCTGAAGGGAGTTGGAAGGCAAAATGGGGGGGGCAGATATTATCAAAATATACTGTATAAATACATGAAATTCTCAAAAACTAAATGAAGTATTATCTAAAATAAATTTTAAAATAAAATATGAAAATGTCAAGTTCTTTCTCAATCCTGTCCTCAAATTTTTTCATTAAATATCTTTATCATGTTCACTTACCTTTCTGTATCATTGATTTATCTCACTCTTCTAGATCAGTCCTATCATCACAGAAATGTTTTATTCTTCCTGAAGAAACATTTCATAGTTTGTTAAAGTTTAAAGCAACCCTATTTATTTTATGTTGCAATTTCAATTTTAATAATGTAGGAAATAATTGGGAGTCATGGAAAAGAAAAACTGGTTCTGAATACTAATATAGAAAGTCAGCAATAGACAAAAATTTCATCATGCAGTAGGATGTATGTATTTACACATGTACACACATTTCTAGACATTCATATTATTTTAGTATTCATTATTTAACAGGGATTTCCATGGAAATTATGGAAGGTAAATACCACAGTTTTAATAATAATTACTTTAGGAAGAATGGATCTTTTTGATTAAGTTTTAACTTGCATTTTATAGACATCTTTTTTTAAAAAAAATGGTTAATTTTGTAAACTTCATTTGACTGTAATATAAAAAGACACTTGAAATTAGAAGGGAGTTTTAGCTATATACTTAACTTCTTTCTATTGCACCATTAAGGAAGCTTCAGAAGACACTAAAAGTAAGTGAGTTAAGCAAGTATTTATTGCAGGTCACCTTATTCGTAGGCTGAAATTTTATATGTAGTATTTTACTATTTATTTAATATTTATATGTGGTAAGTAGTAAAATGCCTTTTATAGCAAAAATATAGATTAATTTCCCCATCTCAGTTGGTGCAAGTAATGGTGAGTCATGTGTTTAAGTTCCATATTTAAAGGACTAATGGGTCCTTTCTCTATTTAGAGTTAACACACATTGAAAATAAGCAATGGAATAAAAATTAGTTTACAGGAGAATCAAGCAAAAAATGATCGAGAAAACTGTTGCAAAAGATTCAATTCATATTTGTTGAAATAATAAATAGAGAAATTTTATTCAGTTCACTTTATACTTATTCAAGAAAGTAAACACAAGATAAGGACTGAGAGTCCCTTGATTATAGTTCTTTGCCACATTTATCAAACTTTCCAGAGACTAAAAGCTGAATACAATTATACAATACAAATTTATTAGCTTTAATTTCTTGAAAATATTCTTTAAAAAAATAGATTCTCAATTGTAGGTACAGCCAGCTCTCTGTGGTCCTGTCTGTGATTAGGTAATTCATCATTATTCTACTAAATAGTGCATTGGTTTTCAACCCTGGCTGAGCATTAGAATCATTTGGGGAGCTTTTAAAAATCCCAGGCCTAGGAAGCTGAACTCAGAACCAATTACCTCAGAATCTCCAGGGCTGCAACCTAGGCATCAGTCCTTTTTAGAAGCTCAGCGGGTGGTTCCAAAGTGCAGTCACATTTGAGAATCACCAATTTAATGGAAGTCATATGATTTTCCCTTATAACAAGAGAGAAGAATTTTCTTATCAGAGGCACTGTACCTCAGAAAAATGGCAAAGGAGTTAGCAGACATTCAATGTTTTTTTTTTTCAATGAATTTATTTTAAATGTAAATCAATAATGAAACAGAAGGCTCAAATATTAAAACATAATCCTGGATCTTCATTTGGGCACATAGCCTGATTAGGTATTGATAAATTATATTTACTCAAGGAAGGTTGATATCTTATAAATAACTTCAGCTAAAATCAAGATGTGCCTAAGGCCATAGTACACTTAATGAAGAGAGAGAAGTGTTAAGTCACAGGCTTAATGATTTGTGTTTTGATTGAATTCATGGGATTGTGAGAGTTACATTCTGATTCTCATGGGCTTTCTATAATCATCAGTTGCAAACTAAAGTAATCACCTCTCCTTAAATGTGAACTTACAAATGCAGAAACAAGTATGTGAATACAGATCAGAACTTGAAGATAAGTAGAATCTAATGCTCCCAGTGTATTTGATTTTTCCTTCTAACAGGAAGAGTCATTCAATTACATGTATAATTTTCCTTCAATAATTATGTATTATACTTTTAGATTTGCCTTTAATATCTATGACTCAAGTTGTGGTATGTTATTGTCTTACACAAAAATAGAATTCTTAGAAAATTTTTCCATGATTTCCTACAGCGATACTTCTTGCATATAGTTTCTAATTCATAATGTTTCAGATGGTACTCAGTAAAGCATATTCATAACATAAAATGTCAATTTGTAAAATGTATCTATCCTATTTTAAGTACAATGATAATATTCAAAATACATGTTGTAAAGTATACATATATCAATATCATAGTAATAAGAAAAATATATAAACTAAAGCTATTTGGATCTATGTGGACATAGTTATATATAAAATTAGATATACATCTTCAACACATGAGCATAAATAGTATATGAAATATGGAATTGAGTCATTTCATTGACTAGTCAAGCATTGACAAATTGATAGTGACCCATGTCTAATTACTGTTTAATGCCTTGAATTTGCATATTCAATTATGTATGTGTAGAAGAATATACATACTGTATAAGTATGTTCATTGAATTCAATCATACTGAAAACAAATTCCCATGAGAATATTTACTTTCCTTAAGTTTATATCATTTTATTTTTCTCTCTTTTGTTGTATTAGCTTTGATATTCATGAAGCAGCAGGAAAACCAAGAGGGAAAGATTACAGAGTCATTATGTTTATGCAATCTAATTTCTTTTTAAATTCACTTTACATCTTGATCATAGCCTCTTCCTTCCCATCTTTCAAGAGTCACCTTTACAAATTCCTCCTCCCATTCCCCTCTCTACAGATAAAACCAGTCTGGGACCATGAGGGCTCACAGAGCCTGGGCCACCAACCAGGGAGCATGCAAGAGCTGGACATAAACCCCCTTACACATCTGTAGTAAATGTGCAGCTTAGTCTTCATATATTGCCCTTAACAAGGAGAGTGGAGGATATCTCTCTGTTCCTTGCTATTTCTTGCTCTTCCTCTAGCTGGGCTTGCTGGATGGGACTCTATGGGAGAGGATGTGCCTAGTTCTTCTAAGACTAGATGTCCCAGGGTTGGGCAGTACCCACCGGGGGCTCCCTTTCTCTGAGTATATTTTCTTTACTTAATTTTATTAAGTCCTGGAGAAAGTAACAGCAAAGCAAACTGTGTAAAATATTTGCAGAGAAATCCAGGTGAGAAAAAAGTATAGAGGAATTGATGTATGATAAACTATATTTCTGCTTCAGAATTACAGAAAAATGTCTAGAGTGTATGAAGAAATGTTTAAGTACAGGTTAATGGACAGGAGACAGGATGACCCAGGTAAGACCAAAGACAGAAAGTAAGAGAGTGGTAAAAATAACTCAAAATACATCAAATAAACATTATAGCAGGGACATGTTAGAGCTCTAAATAATTGTGCTTCTAGTGATGAAATTGATGTCTGTCTAGTTTTTAGAAGGAATATAACCTAGAATCTTCAGGGTTCAGCATGTCCCTACTTTGCAGAACATAATTCTTAGTTCAACTGTAGCACATTTTCTTCTTTTACCCATGTGTGAAATGATAAAACTATTACTGTTCTACAAAGATCTTGATGAGTATGAGCTTCTTATTCCCTGAAAATCATTTCTCCTCCTCTGACTTTAAATCCCTGGGATTTTTCTATTCCCAAACAAAGGAATATATAATATTCATAGCTATACCAAGAATGTCATAATTACCTAGCTAATTATCCTTCAAAATTAAAAAAAAAGGCAAAAGAGATTTTTGACTAATGCCTTTTGTGATTAAGAACCAAATTCCAAATACCCATTGAAAGATTTTGAACTTTATTCTAAAATTTCAAACAGTAGACTTTAAGAATTTTAAACATAAACATGACATGATGGCTGATTTTACATTGCAGACATGTAATTCTAACTTTATCATAAAGCATTAATTAGAAGCTATAGGTCATAGTTTCAAATGGACAATGTACTACTATAGTCTTTCCTACTTGTAATGTACACAAACAACAGGAATATTATGGATTTTATGATCCACAACTAAGACTTGCTAATATGAGGAGCTGAGAAGAGAAGAATGCTTCAGAAACATTGGCTGATGGATTTACCTAAAGGGATTTCTTCTGAAATACCCAGAAATTTTGCAATGAACTTAAAAATTTTAAAGGTAAGCACAGAAAAGAGTTTGTAACAGCTTAAAACAAGATCTCTTCAGATTAAAAATATAAAGAAAATGATATGCACAATGATAAATGATTATAGTACCATGGTCCTAAAATAATATCTTCCTTCGTAAGAACTTAATGCTATATAGGAATAGAATTCAGAGTAAACATACACCTAACATGACAGTAAAAGCTTAGCTAAAATGTCTAGCTAACTTTTATAGAATTAGATGTCAAGGGCAGAGAGAATAAAAGTTCTAGCATGCATAACAAGCCAAAAATAATGTTCGTATTTATTAACCTGTTATCTGTGTAAACAATTATACATTAATATATGAAGCATACACTTGACACAAAGGCTTGAAAGGTTAATTTATTTTACTTTACCAGGTATCCCAAGGTTAAAATATGTAACAAAATATAATTTTTGTAAGACTAGTAATTGACCTATATTACTTAATAAGTAGGAAATAACAAAAATATTTTTAAATAAAATACATGGTTAGACCAAATCTCAAAATGTTATAAGTGTCTGATCAACAAAAATCCACAAGATAAAGTCAAAGAAGATAATAAGAACAATTTGCTATTGAAAAAATATAAGCACATTTTTTATTGGATATTTTATCTATATTTCAGATGTTATACCCTTTCCCCAGTTCCCTTCTCAACCCAAAAACCCCCTATCCCATCCCCTCTCCTCCTGCTTCTACGAGGATGTACCCCCACCCACCCACCCACCCACTCCTACCTCCCCGACCCCAAATTTCCCCACACTGGGGCACGCAGCCTTCACAGGACCAAGGACTTCCTCTCCCACCTATGCCTGACAAGGATATCCTCTCCTACTTATACAGCTGGAGCCATGGGACCTTCCCAATGTGCTCCCAGGCTGGTAGTGTAGACCCTGGGAGCTCTTGTTGGTTGACATTGTTGCTCTCCCCATGGAGTCTCAAACCCTTTCAGCTCCCTCAGTCTTCTCTCTCACTCCTCCTTTGGGAACCCCATGTTCAGTTCAATGGCTAGTTGTGAATATCTACCTCTGTATATTTCAGGTGCTGGCAGACCTCTAAGGAGGCAGCTATGTCAGTCTCCTGTCAGCACGTACTTCCTTTCATCCACATCAGCATCTGTCTTTGGTGACTGCACATGGGATAGATACTCAGGTGGAGCAATCCCTGGACAGCCCCTCTTTCAGTTTCTGTCCCACAATTTGTTTCCATATTTGCTCCCATGAGTATTTTGTTACTCCTTCTTAGAAAGACCGAAGCACCCACACTTTGGTCTTCCTTCTTCATGAGATTCATATGGTCTGTGAGTTGTATCTTGGGTATTGAGAGCTTTCAGGCTAATACACACTTATCAGTGAGTGTGTACCATGTGTGTTCTTTTGTGACGGTGTTACCTCACTCAGGATGATCCACTTGCCTAAAAATTTCATGAACTCGTTGTTTTTGATAGAAGAGTAATATAATCCATTTTGTAAATGTACTACATTTTCTGTATCCATTCCTCTGTTGAAGGACATCTTGGTCCTTTCCAGCTTCTGGCTATTACAAATAAGGCTGCTATGAACATAATGGATCATGTATCCTTATTATATGTTGGAGCATCTTTTGGGTACATGCCCATGAGTAGGTTTAAATTTTCTTATTTTTAATATTAGATGTTAAAACAAAACATGCCAGAGTGATCAAAGATCTAAATAAACATAATTTTTACCTTAAACTTTAGACTTTCTCAGATAGGCAAACTTCCACTTTTGCCCAAGAAATATAAGTAGAAATAATTTGAGTTACTCAAGACATCAGAAATCTTTTAACTTAAAATAAGATCTGAACTAATTGTTAGATATTTTGTGGAAAAATAAAATGAGACACAAGTATAATCTAATATCAATAAAAAGCAAAGAACTATGGAAAACCTATTATTACATACTACTAACTTGTAGAAGTTACATACAGTAAAATGATGGAATAAAAGATGAGTAAAATTTAAAATGAGGTAAATTTCTTGTCAAAGAACTAAAAACAAAAATTTAACAAGGTAAGGCCTAACAGAAGAGCATAAATACTTTGTTAAAATCGAGTATTGAGGTAAATTTAATACAATTGATAAAATAAGTTTAGTATTTTGGTGAATGGGTAAAAGGCTCACTAGAAATTTCCAGATAATAAAATGCAAGAGAGTGATAGTACTGAGGTATGGTCCATCAAAGTTTATAGGAAATAACCTGTAGCAATTCAGTAACAATAATTAGAAAACCAACACATATTCTGAGCATCTAGAAAAAGACCATACACAGGATAGCAGCAGCAACAGTGCAAGAACAATCTGGGAAAGCCCTTTCCCCATGGTACAGACTATTAGCCATAGCAATTGGCAGAGCTGAGGCAAGATAAAATATTAAAATGGTTTCTGCCATGGAAGTCTCCCCAAGAGCCTTTGTGAACCACACTCTCAGGAAACTTGGACACCAACTGATATAGGTCTGTACCTCAAACTTGACCAAAAGAATACATGAGACTGAATAAAAGCTTCCATACAAATTAGAACAACTTAAAGGGAGCTGAAAAAAACCTGACAGAAACCAAAGAATATACAGGAACCCTTTAAGACACTGCAAGTAACATGCAAGACATTTGTAAGAGTTACAGAGGAGATAACATCAGCCTTCAAAATCAAAGAAGTAAAGGACTTTGTAGAAATGTGGCTAGATCTGAGATTCCACATGTGAAGCACTTACTTGTTCCAAAGAACGTAGTCTGGTTTAATGTACATGGTTTAATGGCATTTTCTGTGTCTCATCATCCTGAGAGATGGGAGACTTTTGTTATCTGATAGTGTATATTCGCCCCCTCCCTCCAGTGTATCACGAGTCAAAATCTTTACACTATGCCATATATTTATGATACCCTTCTCTGCTTTCTGTCATCAAATTAACACTTATAGTTGTTCTGTGTTTTTTTTTTAAATTTACCGATCATCTTATTTCTATAGAAAGTAATCCATTGCTACACATAGTACTATCAATGACCATACTCCTTAAAATAATTAGTACTAGGGACTGGTTGTTTTACTGTTGACTATTACTATATTACACAATGGATCTATACCTAGATAGTGACGGTAGATCCATTAGAGTTACACAAGACTCCTCAAGGGAGAGTCTAAAAGCCATAGCAATGTGGAAAAATGTCTTGCAGACTCTAAAAGACTACAGAAGCCATGACAGAATACTATACACAGCAAAAATTGAATCACTATATATTGAGAAACAAGATATTTCCTTTTAAAACTTGAATTTAAACAATGTCTATCTACAAACCCAGTCATTCAGAAAGTAATAGAAGTAAAACTCTAATCCCAAGGAGATTAACTACACACACACACACACACACACACACACACACACAACCATAGGCAATACATAATCTCACATTAGCAGAACATTTCACCGAAACACAAAAAAATAAACCTCAGCATTTCACAGAACATTCCCCAAAACTGTTCACATACTCAGTCACAAAGTAAGTCTCAACAGATACAAGAAAATTAAAATAATCCCCTACATCCTATCCAACCTCCATAGTTTGAAGCTGGATTTATAAAACAACAGAAACAACAGAAAGTCTATAAACTAATGTTACCTGAGCAATGATGTACTGAATGACTATATCAAAAGTCAAAAATTAAGAAAGAAATGAAAGATTTCCTGGAATGTAAAGAAAAGGAATGTACCACATACCTAAACTTTTTGCACACAATGAAAACAGTCCTAGAAGGAAAGTTCATAGCACTAATCGCCTACATAAAAAAAGTGGAGAGATCACATACAAGCAAATTGATGGCATCCCTCAAAGCTGTAGAACAAACAGAAGTAAACTCATGCAAAGAGAATAAAAGACGGGAAGTAATAAATCTGAGGGCTGAAATCAATGATAATGGAAACAAAGAGAACAATGCACAGAATCAATGAATCACAAAGTTTGTTCTTTGTAAATCCACAAGATAGAATAGTCCTTATCCAAACTAACTAAAAATCAGAGAGAGACTATCCAAATGAACAAAGTCAGAAACAAAAAGGGAGAATATAGAAACAGACACTGAGGAAATACAAAGAAATATTAGATCAACGCCTCCAGGAAATTTGGGATATCATAAAAAGACAAAGCATAATGATAATAGGAATGAAGTAAGGAGAAGATTCCCAGCTCAAAGGTATAGAAAATATTTTTGATTAAATCATAGAAGAAAAATTACCTATCCTAAATTAGGACATGCCTATAAAGATACAAGAACAAGAAGCTTGTACAATACCAATTAGAAAGGACCAGAAAATAAAATCCTCCCACCACATTAAAATCAAAACAAAAGTATGCAGAACAAAGATAAATTATTAAAAGCAAAAAAGGAAAAAAAGCAAAAAAGGAAAAAGGACATAGATTATACAAAGGCAAAACTAACAGAATTACAAGACTCAACAGAAACTCTAAAAGCTAGTAGGCCAGGCCAGGTATCTTGAAATCGAGAGAGAGAAAGAAAGAAAGAAAGAGAGAGAGAGAGAGAGAGAGAGAGAGAGAGAGAGAGAGAGAGAGAGAGGAGGAGAAAGAGGAGGAGGAGGAGGAGGAGGAGGAGAAGGAGGAGGAGAAGGAGGAGAAGGAGGAGGAAAAGAAAACAACCCACAGAAACCAACCTATACTACAATACCCAGAAAAACTCTCAATAACCATATACGGAGAAAACAAAATATTTTAGGTCAAATTCAAAATCAAACAATATCTATCCAGAAATTCAGCCCTACACAAAATACCAGAAGGAAAACTCCAACCCAAGAAAGATAGCAACATCCAAGAAAACATAGGAAATATGTAATTACATACCTGCCAAAACAAGTAAAGCACGTGCGCGCGTGCGCCCGCGCGCACACACACACACACACACACACACACACACACACAAACCAACATCATCAAATAACAGGAAATAACAATCACTCATTATGAATATCACTCAACTGCAATCTACTCATTTCCAAAATATGATGACACAGGCTAATAGAATGAATGCAAATACAGGATACATTATTCTGTTGCACATAGGAAACACACCTCAGCCATAAAGGTAAACATTACCTGAGAGTAAAGGGCTGGAAGAAAGATTTCATAGCAAATATACCCAAGAAGCAAGATGGAAGAGCAATTCTAATATCTGATATAATAGACTTTCAACCAAAGGTAATCAAAAGAGACTGAGGAGGATACTTCATATTCATCAAAGGATACATTTGTCAAGATGATATCTCAATTCCGAACATCAATGCGCCTAACACAAGGATATCCACCTTTGAAAAAAAGTTGTTAAAGTGTAAATTGCAGATCAAAACCCGTAAAATAATATTGGAGACTTCAAAACCCAACACTCACCAGTTCATAGGTCATCTGAACAAAAACTCAACAAGAAATAGTGAAACTAACAGACATTATGCATGAAATGGATCTTGCAGATATCTATAGAATATTTCACTGAAACACAAAAGAATATACTTTCTTTTCAGCACTTCATGTATCCTTCTCCAAACAAAACAAGTGTCAAAAATACAGGAAAAGTAAAATAATGCATTGTATCATATCCACATGGATTAAAGCTAGCCTTCAACAACAACAGAAACACCAGAAAAAATACACACTCATGGAAACAGATTGAGCCTCTATTCAACAATCTCTGGGTCAGGGAATAAATACAGAAAGAAATTAAAGAATTTCTTGAATTCAATGAAAACAAAGGCACAACATACCCAAACTCATTGGACACAATGAAAGCAGTGCTAAGAGGAAAGCATTAAGTGCCTCCATAAGAAATGTAAAAGTTCTCATACAAACAATTTAAAGGTATACCTGGATATTCTAAAAAAAATAAAATAAAATAAAGCAATCATAATAAATAGTAGAAGAAAGGAAATAAAGGAAATAATTAAAATCAGTACTGAAATCAATCAGTTAGAAACAAGAAAAACAATACTTAGAATCAAGGAAATTATGAGCTTATTCTTAGAAAATCAGCAAGGTATACAAACACTTAACCAAACTAAACAAAAAACAGTGGCACAGTATCTAAATTTTAAAAAATTTAGAAATGAAAAGGGAAAAATGACAAGAGGCATGAAGGAAATACAATGGATCATTAGGACTTCCTTCAAAAGTCTCTCTCCACAAAATTTGAAAATTTTAACAAAGTGGACAATTTTAAATCAGGGGCCCTTACCTAAGTTAAAAAGAGATCAGGTAAACAATTTAAATAGCCCTAAAAAATAGAAGCAGTCATTAAAAGTCACCCAAGCAATAAAAGCCCAGAGCCGGATGGTTTTAGTGCAGAATTCTACCAGACTTTCAAAGAAGGGCTAATTCCAACACTCAACAAATTGTTCCACAAGATAGAAACAGAAGGAACACTGCCCAATTCATTCTACGAAGCCATAGTCACCCTTATACATAAACCACACAAAGACTCAACAAAGAAAGAAAAGAGAGCAATACCAAATTATCTTATGAAAATTTGTGTAAAAATATTTAATAAAATTCTTGCAAACAGAATGCAGGAACAGAAAAAAAGCATCATCACTCATAATCAAGTAGGCTTCATCCCAAGGATGGTTCAATAACAAAAACTGATCAACATAATCTACCATACATATAAAATAGAAGAAAAAAAACACAAGATCATCTCATTAGATCCTGAAAAGTCTTGTGACAAACTCCAATATCCCTTTATGTTAAAAGTATTAGAGAGATCAAGGATACAAGGCACATCCCAAAATATAATCAAAGCAAGCCAATAGCCAATATCAAACTAAGTAGAAAGTTAAAGCAGTTCCACTAAAATCAGGGACAAGGCAAGGCTGAGAATTCCTTCCCTATGTATTCATTTGTTACTTGAAGTTCTAGCCAGAGCAATAAGACAACTTACGTAGATCAAGTGGAAACAAATTGGGAAGGAGGAATAAATAGTATCACTATTTGTATATTATATTATAGTGCACATAAGTGACCCCCAACATATTAAAAGTAAACTACTACAGCTGATAAACACATTCAGCAAAGTGGCTGCCTACAAAACTAACTCAATAAAATCAGTAGCCTTCATTTATACAAATGATAAAAGGGTGAATTAAAAAATTAGGGGGAAATACCCTTTACAGTACCCACAAATAATATAAAACTTCTTGGTGTTGCTCCAACAAAGAAAATGAAAAATTTGTATAATAAGAACTTCAAGTTCTTGAAAAAAAATTGAAGAAGATATGAAAAGATGGAAAAATCTCCCATGCTCATGGATTGGTGGGATTAGTGGAGTGAAAATAGTGATCTTACCAAAAGCAATCTAGATGTTCGATGCAATCCCCAGCAAATTCCAACACAATTTTTAATACACCTTGAAAGATCAATTCTTATGAAAAATCAAAATCCCCAGGACACTCTAAACAATCCTGAATAACTACTGGAGGAAGTTCTGATATCCCCCTAACCTCAAGCTGTACTACAAAACACTAGTGATAAAACTACATGATGTTGGTGTAGAAACAGACACATTGATCAATGCAATTAAATCAAAGAGCCTGAAATTAACCCATAAAACTATGGACTCTTGATTTTTTATAAAGAATCCAAAACCATACCATGGAAAAAAAACAAAGCATCTTCAACAAATTGTGCTTGTCTAACTGGATGTCTACATGTAGAAGAATGTAAATGGATTCATATTTGTCACCCTGCACAAAACTCAAGTCCAAGTGAATCAAGGACCTCACCATTAAATCAGACACACTAAATATTACAGAAGAGAAAATGGGAAATAGCCTTGAACACATTGGTACAGGACATAATTTCAGGAACAGAACATCAGTGGTTCAGGCTGTAAGACTAACAATTAATAAATGGGACCTCATGAAACTGAAAAATTCTGTAAAGGAAAGGAAACTATAAATAGGATGAAATGGTAGCCTATATATAGGGAAAAGATCTTCACCAACCCTCCTTCTGGCAAAGGGTCAATATCAAAAATTTATGAAAAAATTGAAGAAGAAAACACCAACAACCCAAATTATCCAAATAAAAATTGTGGCACAGTGCTAAACAGAAATTTCTCAAAAGAAGACTCTTCAGGGTCTCAGAAACAGTTGAAGAAATGCCTATAGTCCTTAGTCATCAGGGAAAGGTAAATAAAAACAGCACTGAGTTTCCGTCTTGTATCCATCAGAATGGCTGAAATAAAAAACTCAAGACACAGCACATGCTGGCGAGGACAAAGAACAAGGGGAAAACTCCATTTTTTGGTGGGATTGAAAACATGTACAATCACTTTGGAAATATATATGACATTTTCTCAGAAAACCTGGAATAGGTTTACCTCTATACCCAGTTATACCATTCCTAGGCATATACCCAAAAGATACTCTACTATCCCAAAAAAATACTTGCCCAACTATGTTCATAGAAGCTTTACTCATAATAGCCAGAAACTGGAAACAACCTAGATGTCCTTAAATTGAAAAATGGATAAACATAATGTGGTACATCTACACAGTAGAATATTTTTCAGGTATTATAAACAGAAACATCATGAGTTGTGCAGGCATATGGATGGAACTTGAGAATTTGATCATGAATGAGGTAACCCAGACCCCACATGACCTGCATGGTATGTATTCACTTATAAGTGGATATTAGCCATAAGGTACAGGATACTTCGATTGCAATCCACAGATCCAATGAAGCTAAACAAGAAGGAAGGTTCAACCTAGGATGTTTGAATCTCACTTAGAAGGGGAAATAAAATAGTCATTAGAAACAGATGGAGGGAGGGAACTGTGTCTGAGAGGTGACCTTCAAGGAATGTGGGTGGATGTGGAATCAGATGTGGATGGAGACAGGATAGTGGGTCATAGGGGCCAGAGAATTAATGGAAATCTGCTGATAGGAATGGGCAGAGGGGAGGACAATCTAGGCGACATGCTAGAGACTTGGGAGGGGGGAAGTTTCTAGGAATCAATTGGGGTGACCTTAGCTGAGATTCACAGCAATGGGGATAAGGAACCTGAAGAGACCTCCTTCTGTAGTCATGTAGGAACCCCACTGGAGTGATAAGTACACCAACCCACCAACAAAACTTTTGACCCAAAATTTATCCTGTCTACAAGATGTGTAGGGGTGGGGGATAGAGTAGAGACTGAAGGAATGGCAAATCAATAACTGGGTCAATTTGAGCCCCATCCCATTGGCAATCAGCAATGCCTCACACTAGATACTGTTATGCTTGCAGACAGGATTCTAGCAAGGGTGTCCTCTGAGAGGCTCTATATAGCAGCTGACTCAGAGTATTAGACATCCATAGCCAAACATTGGTTGGATCCTGGGGACTCTAATGGAAGAATGAGAGGAAAGTTCACTACCCCTGAGGGGATTGGAACTCCACAGAAAGACCAAAAGAGCTAACTAAACTGGACCCTTGAGGCTCTCAGAGAATGGGCCACCAACTAAAGAATACTCAAGGGTTGGACTTAGGTCTCTCTACACATATGTAGTACAAGGGAAGTTTTGTCTTCATGTGAGTCCCAAACAACTGGAGCAGGAATTATCCCAAAAGCGGTTGCCTGTCTATCAGTTTTCTTCTTCTATCTGGGTTGCCTTGTCTGGGCTCAGTGGGAGAAGATGGACATAGCCTCACAGAGGCTTGATGTGCCAGGGTAGGAGGATATCCAGGGGTAACTCACCCACTCAGAGCATAAGAGGAGGTAGGATATAGAGAAGAATTGTAGTAGGGGATGGCTGGCAGTGGGGTCAGTGAGCAGTATGTAAAGTGAATTAGTAAAATAAAAAAAGTCTAGGCCTATGAGGAGGATTCATTACAAAGGTGTATTAGTCCATTAAATGTGAACCAACATTAATTAAAATCTAAGTCAATTTATTTCAACAAGTACATTTTCTATACTAATTTATTCTGTGGCTTTTAAATATGCATATTATATAATATGCACTCTATTTTTATACTGCATCAAATGGAACATCCCTTTCCATAGAAAAACATTTGCTTTTACTGTACAATGATATATAGATCTAATCTATATCTACCTACCTATCTATATCTATCTACCTATTCTCTGAATTTTGTTTCCTTGATTTTTTTTTAGTAAATGACATATAATGTTCTATAGATTACTCAAGAACAAACATTACATATATATGAAGTCAAATTGTATGTTGGAAGGAATGGAGGATAATATGTATGAAGTTGAATAATAATAGTTCATGATTATTGTGATATCTAATAATAAATTAATAAATCATACATCCTAGGTATTTTGAGATTATTGCTACATCCCATTTTCATAACAGATGACAAATGTCATCTGGATTAAATGCATTTTTTGGTAGCATTCTAGACCTTTCAGATTTTGACATTTTGGGTCTATAAGGCAACTATACACTATGGATCCAATCTGTGAAATTAACTATTGAACTAAAATGTAAAAAATTATGCTGGCATAAATAATTTCAAAATGAAGAAAAATATTCATTACATATGGGTTTTAAAAACAAAATGATAAAAAAATTTCCTAAGCTATATAATTTTTACCAATAAGATATTCATTATTAATACTGTAAAGGTAGAATATTCTTATTTCATGTAAGACATTATTTTCAAAAATAATAGATATACCATATTTTGATATTGATATCTCTTTGAAATTAGTTCATCATCACATTTGTATGTGTCATAGGATAAACAGATTAAAAAGCAGCTTTATAATATGTAATCATTCCCAAATTCCAGTTGGATAGTCCTTACCTACCTCATTTTAAGCCACTGGACCAGATTCATAAATTCTTTTTGATTTTGAAAATAATTTTCTCCATCCACTCACAATTATTTATAATATTCTTTTTCTAGCAATATCATTTATTGAATGCCAAAATATAGCATATTTTAAATGGAATTGAAATATTCCCTTTGTATCAGGAAGATACTTGCTATAGCTTAGATTATCCAGAAGGATCTAGTTGATGTACTGCCATTGTTTCTACACTGGAGAAACAATTGTATAGTGTACCAGCAAACAGTCTGAATAATTATCATACTTGCTTTTCAAAAACTTGTGAAATTATGTGGTTATTTCAAAATTACCTTTTTTTTGTATGTACTGTTTTGCTAACACATCTTTCTTTTAATTTTACTGTGTTTTGAAACTTTAAATTCATGAATTTTGTTCTGATATCTTTTAAAACCAAACTACTTTATTGAAACGAATATAGACTAGATAATTTCTGTTGAGTGATATTAATAAATAAGTTATTCTATTATTACTAATCTTAAATGATTGAGTAACAATAGCAATAAATATGCTTTTTATTAATTTCCAGTGGTATTATTAGCAATTTTATACAAATACCATGATTAGGAGCTAGAGAGATGGCTTAGTGGTTAAGAACACTGGATGTTCTTCTAAAGGTCCTGATTTTAATTCCCATCAACCACATGGTTGCTCACAACCATCTGTAATGGGACCTAATGTTCTCTTCTGGTGTATCTGAAGACAGTGTCAGTTTACTCATATACATAAAAATCTACCCAATGGATTTATGAAAATACAAATAGTTCAGTAAAAGAAAATACTTTGAAACTTCCAGACTGTTAGCCAATTAATTAATTCTTTATGACTTGATATTAACATGGAAGTAAAACATACAGAAACCTTAACAGACAGTTTGGTGCAATAACTAAAACTGACTCTCTGTGATCTATCATATGATTCTTATTCTGAATAAAAACTAAGGGCATTACTTCTTATAGTGACTAAAATATCAAATTCTCTGGTAAATATGACTTCCAGTGAGAGCTTCATTGGAAAATATGTGTCACTTAGAAAATATTGAAAAGTATATTGTGTTGCCATGTGTTTTTGTTTTAGTCTATATAGCGTATTTATTTTGTACCAATTCACTTTCTTACATATCGGATATTAAGTAAACACAGTTGTATACATAAGTCAGAATTTTCAGTGGAGAAAGGAAGCAAAAGAATGACACGGACATCTTGAATTAAAAATGCTATACTAATCAGTATGAATTATATACTAAATCTATGATGTGTGTAAGATTGTCTGGTAGGAGAAAGAGAAGATATATATTTTATACTACAAAATATAATATTATGAAAAAGAGTAGAAATGAGACTGTGAAAGGACCATGCTTCTGGGGCATCTATAAGATTAATTCCAGGTATAATCATGGTTGGAACCACATAAATTAACAGTTACCATGATGATCAAACAACTATACATCAATTTAAATAATACATGTAATAATTGTATCTACAAAATAAAAATAGAAAACCTTTATATGGTAAGCTAAGCAAGGATCATCATGATTTAAGCCATGTGTCTATTTATAATTTATCTCATTACCGAAACACTTCACTGTGTGTAACTATTTAATAACCAACACTTTTCAATTAATGAATCCCTTTGCTGTCTATTAATGTGAGGCATTTTCAGACTGTAAACTTTCTATCTGTAGTATTTCTTCCTCCAGTGTCTCTTTAGGTAACTTATTTTCATCTTATACAACCCAATTTAAAGAAAAATTGAAAACTTGGCTGTCTTCTGTCTCCAATGAATTATTCTTTATGTGTCTTTCAACAATGTGTATGCCTGTACATGTATGCAAATATATATATTCAGTAGCATGCTATACACATTAAAAACAAGAAAGAACACTCAAAGAATTATGTGATTAATGTATGTATTAGATAGACATACTAAGCTGAATGTTAAGTCAGGAAAATATTTTAAAATGCAAAAAAGCAGAAAAAAATCAGAAACACTAAAACTAATTGATTTAGAATAAAAAATACAGAATGAGTCACAAAAAATTTAAATTGAAATATCAATATAACAAAACATAGAAAATGTAAGGATAATTTTTCAAGATATCAGTAAAACATTTCTGTGACTGATGGAATGTTCCAACATCAGGCAAATTAATACGGATAAATGTCCTAACACATCAGTGTAAAGAACTGAATATTTGTTTAGGCTCTGTCCATCCATAGCTGGTCCAGCCCTAGATTATTGCATTTGGTCTAGATGCAAATGGTAAACCTCTATAAACCACTAAGAAGATGCCCAGAGAAGGGAAGTGATTCTCAAACTTTATAAATTCTGTGACCCTTTAACACAGTTCCTCATGTGGTAACCCCCAACCATAATATCATTTCAGTTTTACTTCATAACTGTAATTTTGCTATTGTCATGAATTGTAATGTAAATATAGGATAGTCTAGAATATCTAATGTGTGACCCAAAGAGGTCACGACTCACAGATAGAGAACCACTGTGAGAGTCAGTAGTTCTCAAGTTTGAAACTGCATCAAAATCCTAACAAGGGTTTGCTAAAATATCACTTCAGATTTTTCAAATTGTTGAATCTAGGATACGGCTTAACATTTGAATTTTGTCTCTTTTTTTAATATTTAATTTATAAGATTCTATTAAATGACCTACCTATATATTTGAGCTTATTAAGTCTACCATTATATTCTCAAAAATCTATATATATCTATTTTTCTTAAGTCTTTCTTTATCCCAGAGTTTATTAAATGAACTGAAATATATAATTATACAATTTGTATACTGAAAAAGAAAACACACAATTATAAATCTGAAGGATATGTCTTATATACATATCTAAATTTACACATGAATTCTTTAAATGAAACATTTTATAGGTTCTTAAGATAATAATCTTTTTTGAATAATTATTTTCCACTGAATCCAAGATATATTGGATTTTGATATAATGTATGTTTTAGCACAGTCATGCTTCACTTCTGTAACATTTATTGTTATATATTGATTAGATTCCTCCACTAAGACATACATTGTTATATAGCTATTATGTGGAAATAAAGTATATTTATGTATATATTTACCTTCATTTTTTAACATAGTGTCTTGCTGTGTAGCCCAGACTGAACTGGTACTCATTGCCCTTAAACTCAGAGATCCTCCTACCTTAGCTTTCTAAACACTTTGAATCTTTTTTAACTATCTTTCATGATTATTGCATAATGCCAGTGACTAGACAAATTGACAGGGATTGGGTCTCAAATTGAATAGCCCAAATACTTCTTACTATGAACATTTTCTTTTTTATTGTTTTCTTTTCAGTATTTCTTCAGAAAGCTCATCATAATTTTCTCTGCTATTGAAGTAGAAGTCAAATGATATACAGAATAGCTATAAACATATCTCTCAGGCAGCATAAAGAACACTGCTTCAGAACTGCCTTCACCACTACCCTTGGTCATGAATAAAGACTAGATGCTTTCAGCTTTTGATTACTGCTTGTACCAGGTTGTTTCTGCACTTTCACACATTTCATAAGCAAAAGTTTTCTTTTTGGTGTTCTGGTGGCCCTCCAGGAATAATAACGACCACTAATAACACTTGTAAGCCACAGAGGAGAGGACTTTATGTACACTGTAGGAAGACTTATTGAGATATGCCACCACCTTGCCATGGGGATAGTCACTATTCTCTTAGGATATGATGCTCATGACATAAAAATAAGTTAAAAGTGAAAATAAGTAATACAGAAGAGTTAGTGCCCTAAGGGTCAATATTCAATCATGGAAAACAAGAGTAATCTATAAATTATTCCCCCTTTTCAGTATTTATAAAGCAGAAAGAAAAATATCCTTTAAGAAATCATGCTTTGGCTATACATGTTAAAAATCTATTGTAATTTCAGTTATATATTCTGGTATGGTAGTTTCTACCATAGTTTCTAGCTTCTGATATTACTTTCCCAATAGAGTCCTGAGTCTATCTTATTGAGTCTCATAAAAAACATTAAACAGTGAGTAGTGAGTCATTTATTTATTGAAAGAACTATAATTTGTATGAATCAATTTTTTTAAGTCAAGTATTTTGAGCTACCACTGTAAGCCTTAAATCTAAGAAAATATGATAGGAAATAAATTGATGCATACTCTTGACCATTGAACACTAGTATTTCACATATCTTAAAGCTGATATTTTATTAACTATTTGAAATATAATCAATTCATTGCTCTTGAGTCACCATACTATAAGAAATGTCAATTAATTACAATTAAAACTACAGATATAATTTGTGTACTCTCAATAAAGAGTTTGTTTCTTTAACTTCAACCTATAGGAGTAGCTTAATATGAAGCAATAGGTATTTCAAAAATCTCAGAATATTTTTAATGGTCACATTTTCTAAATATTTTTATTAGATAAGGAAAGTATAGAAAGTTTGTTTTTTTATTTATACAGTTTAATACACATAATGAAACTATAAACACCAGTGTATCTTTTATCCAGTTTAAGAAATAAAATGTCATAAAATATAATAGAAGTATGTGTGTATTATTTATAATTATGTATTCCTCCCTTTCCTTATGAGGTAACTATTATCATTAAATGCTAATTAGTTTTATTTTTTACCTTCTAATGAAACTAGATTTGGTTCCCACATAATATATCCTGATTACTATATATCCCTCCCTCTAATCCAAGTTCTTCCTCACCTACCTTCATATTTAGATCTACTCCCTTCCTGTCATTCATTAGAAAAATGTAAGGAATATTTCACAAATTTGCATGTTATCCTTGTGCAAGAGTCATGCATGTATCATTTCAATTTTAGTATATGTGTTGCAGAAATGATAAATTGTATGTTATTCTTAGTGTCTTATGATCACTACATATTTTTCTTCAGATCTATATACTAATGTCATAAAAATTTACACCATTGATCTACTGATATTTTGAATACAAATGTTTCATGTTTATACACTATTAATTTTATTATTTATTTTATTTCATTTGTATGACTATTTCACTTGCATACATACATGTCAAGTACATGTGTGTCTGATAGCCATTAGAGACACATTGTGAGTATTGGGAATTGAATTCTGTTTGTTTACAAGTTCTCATAACAACTGAGACATCTTTCTAACTACTGCACATGACTAGATTTTAGATTTATATATAATTGTACAATTCATTTTGTCTAAAGATTTTTATTATTGTACCTACATGATTTCTTTTTCTTAATGTATTTATTCACTTTTCATCCCAATTGTAGTACCTGTCCCTCCTCTCCTCCCAGTCCCATCCCTACAAATTCTTCCCTTTGTTACCCCCTTCCCCTTCTCTGAGGAGAAGGCATGTCCCCTCAGGTACTACACCATTCCGGGACATCCAGTTGCACTAGCCCCAAGCAAATCCTCTCCACTGAGACTCAACCAGACAGTCCAGTAAGGGGGAAAGGATGCAATAGCAGACAACACATTCAAAGGCAGCCCTCGTTTCCCTTGTTAGGGGACACATAAGTCCCCTAACTTGACAATGCTGCATGCTTGCTACAAAAGTGTAGGGGTCCTAGGTCCAACTCCTGCATGCTCTCTGCTTGGTGGTCCGAGCTCTGTGAGCTCCCATGGACCCAGGTTAGTTGACTCTGTGGGTCTTTTGTGGTGCCTTTGACCCTTCCAGCTCACTCAATTTTATCCCAGACTCTTCCACAAGACTTCTGGAGCAATACTTGATGTTTGGGTATGGGTCTCTGCATGTGTTTCTATCAGCTGCTGGATGAAGCCTCTCATACATATACATCTTATTCTTTTCTCTTAAGCAACATGGAATGTCTGCTACATCAGGAAACTGCTAAACCACAGTGATTTTAAAAATGGAGGTTAGTGACTGTTAGTCTCTGTTATTTTGATGTTGGTCATGTTAGTGTATGTGTGGTTTCTCTCTCTCTCTCTCTCTCTCTCTCTCTCTCTCTCTCTGTGTGTGTGTGTGTGTGTGTGTGTGTGTGTGTGTGTGTGTGTCTGAACAACTGGAGCCAGGCTTATCTCCAAAGCTTTTGCTTGTATATGGGATATGTTCTTCTAGTTAGGCTTCCTTGTCCGGCCTCAGTGAGAGAGGGTACTCCTAGCGTCCTAGGGACTTGATTTGCCAGGGTGGGAATACCCAGAGAGCCCCACCCATTCAGAGAAGAAGGGGAGCAGGAATAGGAGAAGCATTGTGGGAGGGCCTAAACAGGAGGGGAGAAAGTGAGCAGAATGTAAAGTAAATAGGTTAAAACAAATAAAAAAGGATAGAGATAAATTAAAATCCCGTACCAAAATTTAAAAAAAACTGAAAGTTAGATCTCTTCATGATAATTTCAAGAGAATCATGGCAAGTCGGGCAGATGGCTCAGCAGTTAACGTAACTGGAGACTGGTTCCCAACACCAACACCAGCATGGTATGGCTTACAACCACCATAACTAGCTCCTATGATCTTACAACCTATTCTGGCTGCCAACCCCATGTATGCACACACAAATACACACACACATGTAACCATACAAGCATATGCGTAAGCAAAAATAAATCTTAGACGAGCTCATGGATGATTTTTAATGTTTATTTAATTTTTTATTCTATGAGAATTTGCTACATGGATTTTGAATCATTGGATTAATTTTGGTCATTTCACAACCATTATCCTCCCTAGTCCCCCCTTCCACTTCTACTGGAAACCCTCTCCCCAATCTTTACCTTTCTACATTTATGTTTTGTTGGGATCAGTTGCATCAGATGAAATAAGAGTAACACACAACATGTTTAACAAGTAGTCTTAAACTCTTCACACTTTCTATCTCTAATATATTCATCACTAGCTTTAAGTACTCGTAGGAAACAGAACTTGGATGTTATTGAATAGCTTTCCAGATATTACCATATGTTCCCCAACCAGTCCAATGCTCAAAAGATACTTGTTATCAACATTGTATTATTTATTTTCTATTATTCTTGGTAGCATATTTAAGCACAGTATTATCATGAAGTTATTTAAATTTAATCTTGTACATCAATACCAAACATTTTTAAACACATATCTTGCAGATTGCAGTTGTTGATGTATCGGCATATTTCCAAATAGTATATATTTTGAATTTTAATCGCTTGCATCTAACTGGCAAGGTGACTTTTGCTATTTTTTTTGAAGAGTGTAATGGAAATTATATGTGGTTTATGGAAACACAGGCACAATTCTTAAATTGTTGAAGTTTAGTATAACTATGCCTGTTCCCCTAAATAACTGTATGCATCATGTTCTTTTCTTCTCTTTAAGCTTGATTACATCTCTGCTCAATTACAGAAATGAGCTTTTAATTGGAATTTCTTAATTGCAAGGTTTTTGGTTGCAGAACAGAACTGCTCACTTGATCTGTAAGCGTCAATTAGGTCTGATCTATGTGAATTTAACACGAAAAATGAAGCTTTGTGCCGTCTCTGAATCCTTATACAAATTTAATAAACCAAACCATATCTAGCCTTGTGATTGAGTGAGTGGCTTTTGTATATTTGTTGAATACAGTTTTGGGTTTATTATTCTGGCAGGACTAAAATTGCTACATAATTATGGTGATCCTCTGCCTCCTCTTCTAAATGCTAGAATTACAAGCATATACATCTACCCTTTCTTTGATTTGGATGATTATTCTATGATGGTGCTTACAAAACATCTGAAAATGTAAAATTCTAAATTATCTTTACTATATGAGTGGTTGTTCTTGTGTAGCAAAACAGACTCTGTTCCCAGAAAAAGTATCCAAAGTGGTTTATCACCTTGCCTATCACTGACCTAGGGGACAACTCAGTAATGACAGCAAAAAAAATCACTGATTCATTTAATATGACAAAGATTCTAATACATACACAATGCAATATTACAATTCAGCACACAAAAGTTATTACTATGATTATAGCTCATATTATCTTAAAGCATTACTGTCGAATTATTGCTCTATTTTAAAAATAAATCTATGTATGTAAAAATCAGCATGGATTTACAGAAATAATAGTAGAGCCCAAATTAAAAAAACAAAAACAAACAAACAAACAAACAAACCTTTATGTCAACCCAGCAAAATATCCTGATTCTGGAAAAGGTAAAGTTTTGAAATAGTTTTTGAAATCGTTGAAATATATTCAAACCTAAACCATTATCACTGGCTTAAACTAGGCAAGTGAACTATCCAAAACCACACAAGAGTCGATTCTGGTTTCTCCTCATATTCAGTACCCACCAATCAAAGTTTGATATTCTTTGACAGATAAATAGCTATCCCATCATTCCTAATAGCAATCTACTATGAGAAGTTAGGTGAGCCAGATATTTCTGCTCTAATTAAAGATAGATGTTGCCTGTGTTTTTTTTTTTTTCTGTTTTTTGTTTGTTTCTTTGTTTGTTTGCTTGCTTGCTTGCTTGCTTGCTTGTTTTTGGTAATTAAGTTTTATATCTTCATTGGCCAGGTGACTGTATATGGACACCAGTGATAATTTGTCCTTTGATTTATGTGTTAGCTAATACTGCAGAAATATAAGACATTATACAAAACTTTATTGCAACTATCCCTAACTTAAAGGAAACAAAACTCTACATAGTGCTCTGAAGATCATGTATTATGCCCTATATTTGATCCCCATTGCTGATCAATGTATTATGTCCTATATCTGATCCCCATTACAGAAAAAAATTATACATACTCAGTTCACTCTGTAAATTTATATGAGTACTTTATTAACAAAAAAGAAAACAGGAGGAATAATCATGTTTTAATACATTTTCATGAATTTGCTTATCATGAACAAGGCACTGCATTTGATACTCATAGTTGAAAAAAAACCAGCAACTCCTAAAAAGAGAAAATATGAAATTCCAATTAGGTTGCTTTTGGATTAAGCATATTCTGCTAGGGTATCTTTCTTTTTTATTTACAATTAATTTTTGCACATTTTGAATTAACTTTCCCATTTGCAAGTACCATTATGCACCCAGGGCTTTTTATATATAAATAAGTTCTAACTGATTGTAATTTTTATTCTCTTTTTGATGTTTCATCACTTCACAAGTTCACCCATGGGATCTCTTTTATAGGACATGCCTTTGATCTTTTAACCCCACTATGGCTATATTTAGAATATATTTAGAATATTTAGAATATATCTGTTTTTCTGGAAAAGAGGTTTTTAAATACATTATTCATTTTTCCTACCTGAAAATTTTAAATAAGTTACTATCAACAGTGAATGAATATTTTAATTTGATAGTCTTTTACAAATGCTGCAATTGAAATTATGTTCCTTTGTTGGTGACAAGACCTAGTGGTAATATTTATTTAAATAAGTCATGACTTTATTTTGTCATACATAGAAGGTATTTTAGAAAACAGCAGTTATCACAGTAATTAGAATACCAACTGTTGATCTTATCCTGTCAGATTGAGAAATACACTCCCAAGGAAAAGATTCTGACCCAAGCATTCTTTAATATAAATTCAGTAATTGCAATTACCATTCAATTATTTGATACTTCTCATATTCTTTTAAGTTATTTTCATTATTTTTGACAATTTCACACATAGATAATGCATTTTGGTTATGTTTCTCACTACACCATCTCTTATCTGTCTCCCATATCTACCAACCACCCCGATCATGAACACAGACAAACACTCACACACAAACACACACACATAAACACACACACCGCTTCCTTTCCCAGATTCATGACTCTTGATTTTGTAAACTATTTACTGTTTTGTTTTGTTTTGTTTCGGTTCGGTTCGGTTCGGTTCGGTTCGGTTCAGTTCGGTTTGGTTTGGTTTGGTTAACTGTGGCTTGTATGTGTTTTATTTATGGCTAAGCACTTAGTATTGAATAAACCTTTAGGGTGCTTATCTCTGGGGAAAACTAATCCTCTCTCATTCTTCTACTGGTTTTTAATTGCTTATAGCTCTTCTTCTAGGGATGGGGACCTGCCTGATTTTTCTCATCTACGTTGACATAGTCATTGTTCAGGTCTTATTTAAGCATCCATATTGTTGAGATTTCATGGGATAATGTCCTCATATCTAAGATACAAAATTTTGCAGTAGGCTCTCTGTTACTTTGGATCTTATAATCTTTCTGCCCCTCTTCTGTGATGTTCCCTGAGTCCTACAGTGTAAAGGTCATGTTGTAGGTGTATCAACTGGGCTTAAAATATCATTGTTGTTATCTACATTTTGACTATTTGTGGTTTTCTGCAGCAGTCTTCATCTCCTGTGGAAAAAACTTCTCTGATGAGAGTGAGAACTACACTTATTTGTGGGTATAAGGTTAACTACTTAGAATGCAGTTAGGAATTATACTGGCTTAGGAAAATGTCAATATTAAGTTTTTCCCTGAGACCTATATCTTCATTAGCCTCATTAAGTTGGCTAGGTTTTTTTTTTTTCTAGACATGCTCTTCCTGCTTACACCCAATTAAACAGCTGTTGGTTACTATCAAGATATATGTGTCATTGCTGCAATTTTAGGGTTCTCTTGTCATGCTTATCTCTGTTGTCATCCATAGGGTGACCCAGATAGTGTAATCCTAGCCAGCTATGTAATCATTAGATTGGGAGTCAGAATGTGTTGGGGCTACCAGTCAGTATACACCTTAAGGCAATGATTCCACCTCTCTCTCTGAATCCATCAGTAACAAATGGCTTAACAGTGAGAAACAAGGCTCACTGAGCCCCATTTTATCCCATGTCTAGATGTCCATGAGTCCATTCTTATACAGACCCAGTGCAGGCATTCTATGAGCTGGTTATTGTAATGCCCCTTTTAATTTTTTTAGAAGATGGCATTATACAGACTTTCTTCCTGTCACCTGGCTATTATGGTCATTCTATATTCTCTTCTAAAATATTCTCTGAGTCTTAAAGTGAATGGTATGTCTTCCTTCGGGTTGGACATTCATCTTCCACTTATTATCAGCAACTGAATCTATGAGGATCCACATCTTGCTTTCTATTTAAAGAGTACTCTTAAATAGTGCCAATATACTAGCATAGTAGCTTTTGATTATAATTTGTTACATTGCATTTTTGTCCCGTATTTGACACACATATTTTATATATATATATATGATATATACATATACATATATATATATATACATATATATCTTATATATGTATATCTTATAAATGTATATAATATATATCTTATATATGTATTATATCATATATAACATTATATATAATGTTCAAATTAAGAAAATTAGCATAACTATCACTTAAGTAACTTGCCATGTTTTCTTTTATTAGCACACATTGATAGTGAAAATTAAGGGAATTTATTTCAACATTTCCTTCCATGAACACATTAGGTCCTGAGTACATTCATTCCTCTTTTAGTCCCTTTTTTCCCTTCTTCCTTTCTCCTTTCATGTCCCTAATAATCAGTCTTTTGATTTCTATCCTTTATTACTTAGATACCTTATATGAAAGAAAACACAAACAACTCGTCTTTTTGACTCTGGTTGATTTCATTTAACTTGATGATCTCTAATTCTATATGTTTTCTTAAGAGCAATGCAATTTTATTATTGATATCTTTTGGGTTGTTTACATCTACTGAACATCTACCATATGCTTGGTTGTATTCCAAATATTTAACATAGATCTACATACAAAGTAAAGATATTCTTTTCTTTGTATTTTAATATATATTCATTAGTATCCTATGATTTTTTATATTAAATTGTTGTATAGAGTATATTAATTAGTTAATTGATGGTTGGTTGTCGTAAAATCTCTGTGACCTCATCACCAAACTTACACATATATGAAATGAATCTAAATTAAGTTGTCAAATAACAGGGAGACAGAGTCCTAACTAGAATTCTCTTCTCTGTAAATGATATTTCCAGTGTTATGTATGAGTTATATCTAATTGAGTTGCTGGCCAAATGGGCTCCACAGAAACTGCCAAACAAGCCAAGCTAATTGCCAAGGGTATTGGTTATTTCTACTGACATTAAGACCCTATTACTGGATTTAACTATGCAACTGATTTAACATGGAGAAGTTAGGCTTGTGACTATCTAAAGCGTTTACCTCCATAGGCTAGTGTTCATATACTTCCAGTATGGAAGCTATTCTGCACATTACGAAAGGAGAAATGTAAACACCAAAGCAGCTACAAAATATTTGATGTAAACTGATGACATATCTGCTGGATGCACTAGTACAATGTTACAAGTCTTATGGGAGTGGCCAACCAATATCTGATTGGATTTAAGGCATATCCCATGAGATAGAACCCATTACTGATACTGCTTAAGTGACCAAGAACCACAGACTGGATAAGGCAAAATACTGATGGGAAAAATAAATACAACTTTTCTGTCATAAAATGACTTCTAATGACATTCTGCTATGTACAGATTAGTGCCTTGCACAGCATTTTCCAGAGATACTCCCTCCAGAAGTAGATGGGAGAAAGGGAGACTCATATCTGTACAATGTGGAAAGAGTGAGAGACCTTGGAACACTCATTCATAAATTAGATGTCTCCATCAAATTCCTTCCCTCATGGGTCAGGTAACTCTGAGGAATTGAAGTCAGAAAGAGTAACATAAATGCTAGTCATTGGCAGTGAAGCTTCCAATTAGGCAGCAACTCTACTTGGTATTTGATGAAACAATTTAAGTGTTGTACACAGCAACAGGACCTTGACATCACATTATAGCCTTGACAATAGAATAGTGTATGATGTTTTAGAGGTTCCATCGGAACTTTTTCTTGGCACCAGAGGTTTTACTTGTATAAGATGGCTAGTTGGAGCATTGTCTTTACCATTATATGGTGACTCTGTTTAGATTCCTTTCATACATGAATACATTTTAGGAAGCTTCTAAAACCCCCTGGTTTTATGGCATTTCAAAAGACTTTTAGTTTTATTTATCCTTCCCATATTCCCTCCTTTACTCTTCCTCCCAACAGCCTTCCCTTTAATTCCTACCTTTTAAGTTTTCTCCTTTATTTCTCTATAATGCTATTCTATACTCCATTCCTTAGGTGAGCCCTTCATTGTCATTTACTAGGTGCGATTATTCAGACTATAACACACATATCAAAAGCTTAAAAGCTAACATCCATATTTACTGGAAAATAAACAATATTCGATTTGGGCCTGGGTTGCCTCATTTAAAATGGTTGTTTCTAGATCTGTCCATTTACCTTCAAATTTCATAATTTTATTTTTCTTAGCATCAGAATAGTAAATTGTATCCTATTTTTATTATCCATTTATGAGTTGAGGGCATCTAGGCTGTTTCCTGTTTCTGGATATAATAAATACAGCAGCAATGAACATGGATAAGCAAGTGTGTCTGTAGTAAGATATAGCATGCTTTGCATATATACCCCACATGCTACAGCTGCATTTTATGGTACGTCCATTTTCAACATTTTTAGAAACATCTCCACTGATTTTCATAATTATTTTATCACTTTGCATTCTTAATAACAATGAATGAGTGTTTTCCTTTCTCTGTATCCTCATTATTTTCTACATGCTACTATCCATTTGGATCGGTATCATTTGTTGATGATGTTGTCTTTAATTCAACATTTACTTTTGGAATGTGCTGTCATTTGTTTTGTTGACTTTGGCCATACTGACTAGGATAAAATGAAACATCAAAGTAAATTTAATTTAGCTAAGATTTAGCTAATTTTAATTTAGCTAAGTAACAATTTAGTAACTTTAATTTAGCTAAGTAAAAATTTTTGCAGTGTGTTTCTCACATACTTTAGTTTCATCCTGTGAGTACTCTGTTTAGTTCTATAGCACTTTTTAATTAGGTTATTTGTTGCCTTGATATTTTGTTCAGTCTTTTATTTGTTTAGACAATAATACTCTATCAGATTTATAATTGTTGAAGATTTGTTTCCATTTTGTAGGATTCTACTTTGCTTGAATCAAGTTATTGTTTGCTATACAGAAGCTTTTCATTTTCCTGATTTACCATTTATTAATTGTCCATCTTAATGTCTATGGTATCAGTGTCCCATTTAAACAGTCATTTCAAGTGTCAGCAAGTTCAAGCTACTTTTCACTTTCCCTTCTAACAATATTCATGGTCTCTGCTCTTATGTTGAGGTCCTTGATATTCTTAAAATTAAATTTTGTGATAGATGAGACAGGGTGTCTATTTTTTATTCTTGTACTTGCAGTCATTCAATTTGACGAGCACTACTTGTTAAATATGCTGTCTTTAATCTAGTGTGTATTTCTGGCTGCTTTGTCTTAAACCAGGTATCAGTAGGTATGTGGAATTATGTTTTGCAGTACTGGTTCAAATGTTATAAAAGCAATCAGTCACATGTTTTTAAATTTCAATTAAAGACCAACTCTATAATGTGAGATTCATATTTAATACTGATAGAGTGTTCAAGAACATAAAACTAGATAGATCATGAGCCTACAGGAAAACTTACTATCTTGCTACTATTATTTAGCTAAAAGCACATAGCAGTCAAATGACTATGGCATATTGTTATACTTGTAGAACAATATATTACTCAAAGATTATCAGAATAGGTTGTCTTTCAGTAGATGATAGTTATCAACGAGATCCAGAACTGAACAATGTGAAGAATGTGATAGACTTTAATGTAATACATTCTAATTGGGATGTCTTTATCAAACTTCTCCTATCAAGGCTCAGGGATCTATGTGGAAGAAATGGCAGAAAGATTTTAAGTGTCAGAGGTGGGAGATGACTCCAAGAAAACTGTTTCTTCCAGGCACAATAGGAGTATACATATGTAAACTCATAAAACTGTTACAGTTCACAAAACATGCTTAGGTTCAGACCTCCTAAAAAAATAATAACAGTCTTGAATGTCACAGGCACCTGAAAAGAAGAATAATGTACGGAGAGACACAGGCTCTGTAGCGAGGAACCTTAATCCAGAAACATGGCTACTCTGGCAAGTGATTACATCCAAAAGACCTTTAAGTCTATGTGATCTGGCTGGAATGTACACACATGCCCTAAGTTACAAAATGATCTGGCTGGAATATAGACATTCACTTAGTACACACCTTTAATCCCACACAGTGAAAGTAAGTTTAGTTTATAGAATAAAGAATTCATGTTTGAAAGTGACATCTAACTGAGAGGCAAACAAAGTGATGAATCAGAGAAAGATTTGATTGAATGAGTCAGAGATGGAGTATGCTCAACTCTTATAAGAGCAGCACAGGAAAGAAAGGCTACTTAGGAAGACAGGAAAGATAGGTAACTTAAGGGTTGTATAAAGAGGGAGAAAGGGGAAGAAAGAAAGAAAGAAAGAGAGAGAGAGAGAGAGAGAGAGAGAGAGAGAGAGAGAGAGAGAGATTATCAGTTAATGTGTTCAGTGCAGTCAGTTCAGTTGAATGGAGTAGTGTTTGTTGCAGTTCAATTGAGTTCAGTAAGTTGATTTCATTTATGAGTTTGTTCATTGAGTTTAGTCCATTTAGTCAGTTCAATTGAATTTAAGTTCAGATCAGAGGCAGGTTGCAGTCAGAGAATGACAAGGAGCCAGAAGAATAGAACAGATTGCCAGAGTTAGTTTGAGATGAAGCAGAACAATTCAGTGACATACTGAGAGAAGCCAGATTGAGTCAGTCAGCTTCTAAAGGAGTTTGAGCCAGAGAAGCTGATTTGAACCAGCCAGCCAGAGTTCAGAAAGACCTAGAATGGATGAGATCCTACAGCAGTAAGCTCCTGAGAAAACATTTATATCTGAAGAATAAAAGTAACTTTTATAATTTTCAGTTGACTTAAAAATGAACAATTTCTACTTTTACAACTGCTGTTTATATATTGTTTATCTAGCTATTAGAGACAGCACTGTAAAGCAGAGCTTGATCAAACAATATCTGTCACCTGCTAACCTGAGTTCTTCCTTGTTCACTTCCCTGATTTTATAGCCTTGTTTTTCCCTGGAAGACATTATTCTTAGGTTTCCTTGTGCCTGGAGTTTTCCATAGTCCAAATCATCCCATCTGAATCATGGATTCTTCCAGAGAAAGGACTGGAGACCATCTGGACCTCAACAGCAATCCTTCTTCACTAGTTCTTTTAGATGAAATACTTTCTTAGGATTTCATTTTATGATTACTCCTTTTCCTTTCTTCATTATATTTTATTTATTTTCTTATTTATTCATTACATCTTAATGATAATTTCCCCTCCCACATCACCTCTAGTCCCTCCGTATTATCTTACCTTTTCCCTGCCTCATGTCTGATCTACTACTCCATTTCTCTTTAGAAAAGAACAGGCCTTCCGTGGATAACAACTAGTCATGGCATATCAAGTTGCAGTAGGATTAGGTACCTCTTCTCCTGTTAAGGCTAGATGAGTCAACTCAGTAGGAAGAAAAGGTCCCAAAGACAATAGAGTCAGAAGTAGTCCCAGTTCTCACTGTTAGGAGTCCCACAAGAACACCAAGCTGTAAAATCATAATATATAATAAGACAGCCTAGATTAGTTAATCAGGCTCTCTGGCTGTCAGTTAAGTCTTTCTGAGCACCTATGAGCCTAGGTTAGTTGACTCTGTAGGTCTTCTGTTGGTGTCCTTGATCCTTCTGGCTCCTACATTCTTTCTTTCCCCACTTCTACAGGATTCCCCAAGCTCCGCCTAGTGTTTGGCTGTGGGTCTCTACATCTGTTTGCATAATTGGTTGGGTGAAGCCTCTCCAGTGACAATTGTGCTAGGTATCAATCTATGCGTATAGCAAAACACCATTAGGAATCATTTCATTTACTTTTTTTGTCAGTCAGTTTAGCTCTATCCCAGTTATCTGAGATATCCAGCCTCTGGCTCCTAGCCATCCAGGGAGTGTTAGTGGTACACTCTTTCTCCTGGCATGGGAAACAAGATGGACCAATCATTGATTTACCACTCATCAATTTCTGAGCTGCCTTTACTCCAGCACATCTTGTAGGCAGGGAAAAATGTAGGTCAAAAGTTTTGGGGCTGGGTTGGTATCTCTAATCTTCCACTGGTCATCTTCCTGGGTTATAGAAGATGGCTAGTTCAGGCTCCATATTCCCTATCACTAGGAATGTTAGCTAGGGTTATCCTCATAGATTGTACTAAGTTTCTACCTTATTCCAAAAATATCCCTCCAATTCCAGTTTTCTTTCTCAGTATTGTCTCCCTCTGTCCTCCACCTACCTGATTTCTCATTTTCCAATCCCTACCCGCATCCAGATCCTTACACTTTCCATCTGAGTGAGATTCATGTGTTCCCCTCTCCCCACTTGATCTGTTCTTGTTATTTAGATTCTGTGGGTCTGTAGATTATAGCATGATTATCCTGTGTTGTGTTGCTAATATAGAATTATAAGAGAGTAGAATTCATGTTTGTATTTCTGGTTTGTTTCTTATTCATAGTGAGATACATGTTCTACCTGGAAACCCTTTGAGGCCTCGTTGTTACTTTTGTTACTTAGCTTCTCTGGTTCTGTTATCCCTTCATTCTTACCCACACTTCTGTATATTTCCTCTCTCTCTCTCTATCTCTATATATATATATATATATATATATATAATATACATATGTATATATATAATATACATATATATATATGTATAATGAAAATTTGATCCCAAACAAACTCATTGACAAATAAAAATTATTTTTCTTCTTTTACAATTTTAAGGATTTATTTATTTTCATAATTTTCTTGAAGGCCAAAATTGTTGCTATACTAAAATAAGAAAATTAAAGCAACTGAATCTCTAAGATTCAGGTAAAATCTACAAGTATTTGCTATCATGGAAAACTAAGAGTTGGGTTGTTTGACACTTAGAACATTGGAATACTTAAAAAAGAAATATAAGTGTTTGTTGGTACAGTGCCTTATGGTTTATCATATCATTACTTAAAATGAGTTAATAAATAGCAAGATGTCAGAAAAAGAAAATATAATTGTTCAAAATAAGATGACACTGTAAAATGTCATTAGCAGGAAAAAGAATGTAACTTAACAGCAAATCTTTTTACCTTCAAATTGGTACAGTTTCTTGATGCAGAAATTGGATTTTTATGGGGCAAAAACTATCAACATTTTAGATATTTTCTTGTGAAATTATGATTCTTTGGAAAAGTGAACTCCATGGTACCATTCATTGTAATAAAATGACCTATCTCAATACCTTCTTAATTTTGCTTCAGACCTTAAATATCAGTGAAAAATAAGATCTTGGAAAAGAGAAACTGATGAGTAAAACGTCTATAACATCAGTGTAATAAGAAATTATTTTTTTAAGGTAAAATGTGGCGGAATGCTTTCAAGCTGATATCTTATGCATGCATGAATATCTAATAAGCTTCATTTTAAAAACAGTCAATTTCAATAAAAAATATGATTTCCCATATATATCATGAATTTATGTCATTTGGGGAAGTGTCCTATTGAATAAATGAGAGCTCTTTGACCACTAGCATGTATGACACTGAAGTTAATTTTTTGGGACATTATATAGAGAAGTAAATCATAAGAAATATTAATAATCATATTTAAAAATCTGCAATAGGCCATAGCTATTCAGTTGGGTTAAAACACTCTAAAATATGTTTTGGGATTCTAAAAGTTTCATTACTGATGGCCTTTATTTAATCATGACAAATCTACTCTCTTAACGATACTAACTTCTCACTTTAATGTGGTAAAACACCTTCCATTCCACAAACCCACTGTGTACACTAAAATGATAGAAATAAGAGTATTTTTTGTATTAGATTTTTCCATAGCATTACAAACTATCACAAGCAGAATACAAAAACACCCATTATCTTACAGTTTTCATAGACAAAGCATCTGGGCATGATTTTACAGGATCAACTGCTGAGATTATAATCAAGATATTAGCCAGACAGAATCTAAAATTCTTATCAGATGTTTAGCTGGGGTGAAATGTGCTTTCAAGCTGTTGATGGAATTAATTTGCAAATGGATGAGTAACTGATGTTGCCAACCACTTGCTGTCTGCTGGCAGAGGCACAGGCACAGCTTCCTGTTGCATGGCCCCTTTCACTGGCAGTTCACATTATGGCAATTTGTTTCTTAAAAATCATCAGGGACTCCAAACACCACAATCTCAGTCTCTCTCTCTCTCTCTCTCTCTCTCTCTCTCTCTCTCTCTCTCAATCTCTCTCTCTCTCTTTCCCCCTGATTTTATACAATGAGGAAAGTTAAATCTTCTCACATTGTCATATTCTACGATTTATAATGAAGTAGCAGTCTCTTCCTACACCAGAGAGATGAGAAATGTGCATGGATGCAACATACTAAGCTTTTCACCACCCATCTCACACATCTTATTCCACAAATCAATCTTGAGTAGGAAAAATTAACAGTGATTTTAGTATGCGTAATTACTATAAAATGTGCACATCAACTAGAGAGTGGTTTTGTATTTGACTTTTTTTTTTAAGCTGCCTTGCATGGTATATGTGTTTTTATCAGAAGTGCTATAGCAGGCAGTTGTCTTCAACAGCAATAAAAGGAAGATGTGAAGAAGATATTAAGCTTTGCTCTCCTCATTGCTTTAAAACAAGATAACAGCCTCCAGCACACCAAAAAACATGGCAAAAGAACAGAAAACTAGTGTAGAGGATCATAGTGTAGCAAAAGGTGTATAAAGATAAAGCCTTTAAAATAATTATTTAAAATAAAAAATGCAGACCTACAAGGTACTGAAAGATGTTTTGTATACCCTCATACTCTAAGCCTAAAAAGACCAGTGAACTATAACCTAGAGAAACTATCTCTATAAAATGCAACCACTTCTTAACTGATATAAAGAAAAATACTAGCCAGAGGAAACACTTCACTGATTAGAAAATATTGAGATTGAACTACAGTGCTTTGGCACTTCCAAGTATTCTGCCTCTTTCTTTAAATTTATTCTGAGTAGTTGTGCAAGTCTTTTATTTCTATTGACTTTGTTCTAATAGCTGATCAGATGACTGACATTACCATTAAACATGAGCTCTGAGGTTAAATAAATCAGCTACTTGAAGTACAATATTGCTAAGACAAAGGCAACAAGCTAAACTACAAATATCACATGAAGGAAAATTGGGTATTAAAACTTAAGGGGAGATACGCAAGATAAAAATATATAAAAAGGTACATGCTGTGACACACACCTTAATCCCAGAAGAGGTAGGTAAATTTCTGTGAGTTACAGGCCAGCCTGGTATATATAATAAGATCCTGCAAAACAAAAATGTATACAATAAAATATAAAAAAGAAACAAGAAGAAATCTTTGGTATACAGTTTATTTTAATCTGGTGTTTCTGTCAATGTCTTAATTTCACTTTTGTTTGTAAAGTACAGTTCCAAATAATGTTCCACAATGGCATCTTTTTGTTTTTCTTCCAGAATTTAGTATATTTTATTCTAGCATATAAGGTTCCTGTTTAAAACTGATTTCAAGATTTTTGATTGATTCTCACACCTTTTCCATCTAATTGTAATGTGCACTTATGCTTTGATAGTTTGCATTCTTTAAGCTTCTTGAATTTGGCTTTTATTTTTAATTAACTTAAACTCATAATCTATAATCGTGATCTTCCTTAATTTGTCTACTAGTAGATGATCTTCCTCTCCACCCCAATTTGGTGCAATGCAGGCCATATTTTCCTTATAATAACTTTCATGTTTTCCTTCTGGGATTCCTATAATACGAGTGTTATTTTACTGTACAGTATTTCATAATGGCCTTAGTCACTTCTCTTTTTTTCTTTACTGGTCTTATTTTCTGTGCATTGTATTCAATTATCTTGAATGTTTCATGTTTGCTGATTTTTCTGTGTGATCAGATCTAATGTTGAGATGCTCTTGTGGTTTTCAAAACTAAACGATTACATTCCTTACTCCTACAATTTCTGTTTGTTTTCTGTTTCTGTTGTTGCTGATGATAGTTTTCATTTTCATCCCCTTATTTGAGTAGCTTGTATATTTATTTCTTGTTTATTGAGCACCATTGAGATTTATTTTAAATTATTTATTATAACACCTGTATATTTTGTGCTAAATTATTTATTATAGCACATGTATATTTCTCTCTCTCTCTCTCTCTCTCTGTCTCTCTGTCTCTCTGTCTCTCTCTCTCTCTCTCTCTCTCTCTCTCTCTCTCTCTCTCTCTCCCTGTGTGTGTGTGTATGTGTGTGTGTGTGTGTGTGTGTGTGTGTGTGTGTTGATAAAGGCAGCTTACCTTTTCAAGTCTTCTCTATGAGTAAGTGGAATTTTTAAGGCCTTTAGAATGAGACTTCTTTATAAATATGATTCTTTTACATTGTTAAATGCACTCTTTAGGAACATATTTGATCACTGTTAATGGATATTAGGTTTTGTTGCAGACAAATGTCTCATCTCAAAACTTGGTAATGCAAGATCCATCTGTGTGGGACCGTGATAGGATGGCTGGTTTTGGTAGAATTCCTGGCTGGAAATAGCCCGGAGACCCAACTGGTGTCCATTGCCTGTGAGGGATGGGCACCTATTCTGCCGTACTCCCAGAATTCAGGCTCCTGACATGTGGCATAGATCTCCATTGACCTGCACTGTTCAGTCACGTAGAGCAATGCAGCCTCTCCCAAAGAGCACAGGTAGAGGGGTGACTACAGGCCTTAGACCCTAGAGAGATTTACATACTAATGAGATACCTGAAGGCCAGAGGGTGCAGCCAATTGAGCATTCTTCCCAAGACCCTCCCCTTCCCTATTTAACTCAGGTCTGTTCTAAGTTTTACTGGGGGTGCATCCAGATCTATCTCCCATGAAAATAAATCCTTTTGGGACCATGGACTTTATTGTGTCTCTGAGGCCTGCTGTGGGGAAACATGGAGAAGGCCTTTAATGATGAGCCACCGCAGCCACCTTGCCTAACTTCCAGCTTGGAGGACCTCACTGCATTCCAGCAACATGACCCACATCTGGTACAACCAACATGGGGCTCAAACAATGACACGTCGCAGGAACTGCCACCTCTTCAAGCAAGTTAGCAAGGCCACCAAGTCTGCTAAGCGATTAAAGGGACTGAGTCTCTCCAATGGGGAATTGCCAGGGCCTCTTTCTTCTCCCCCTCCCATTTCTCTCGGCTGTAGGCTTCCCCTCCTCCATCATTTGCAGCCAGTTACAGCCCAGCCAGCTTGCCTGAAACAAGGGGTCTGGGACCCTGCTTCCTACCACCGACCCTGTGTTCCTTAGATTCTTATTCTAAGACTTCTCCCCTTAGGTAAAAATTTTCCTTTTCGTTTTGAGACAGTTTTCTTTCTTGCATCTAAAAGCTCCAAGCAAACCCTGGAGAAACTGTGCATTGCCTACCAGCTGTTCCCAGGAGCTGCTGGCCCCAAGCCAGCTCCCATGTGTCTCCCCCTAATGGTTCAGTTTTACACAGCACCTCACTCCTGACTCTGACTCTCCTATCAAGCACCTATGTTTCTTGCTTTGAGCTTTTCTTCAAGGTTGGCCTTTCTTTTCTCTTTCTCTACATTTAAGACTGCTAATCAAAACAAATGAGGAATACCCTGGCCTCTCTGCTAGAGCAGATGCCATATGGCAGAGCAAGAGCCCCCCCACACTACGTCAAGACAACAAAGAAGCACACCTGAGACACTTCACTCAAGTTTTAATGCTTTTCTCCCTAACAGAAACACCTAAAACAACAGTGTTCATGCTTTTCAATCCAACATTCTCTTGTTTTTTATTTAAAACATTTCCTTTTCTCCCTAACAAGAAGACCTAAGGCAATAATGTTTGTACTTTTCAACCAAAAATTTTCTTGTTTTGTTTAAATGTTTCCTTTTCTAACACTCGTGATATATGTCCAACATTTTTTTCAACTTTTTAAGATTTCTTCAAGGTTCAAAAGTCATCTAATTAAAACAAATCCTGAATTATCAAAAACTGGGACTTGAAACACTGTGTGCCCGGTGTTAAGTGGCCATGACCATAAGCACACCCTACTTACTTTGTCACCAAATATATATGAATTTTAAGTGACTTAAAGTTTTCTGAAGTATAACATAAAATTGGACAAATATTGCAACCAATCACATAACTTTTTTTCTTTAATTTGGTTTACTAGTGTGATCCCTGGGAGAAGGAGTATACAGGTCTATAAGGCCTCAAGGAATTATCTGGAGAAAGAATCTGACCCGTATTTGCCTCATCTGTAAAGCGTGAGGGATGGGTAGAAGTAGACAGGACCCCTTCTGGATGGTAGAATTTTAGGTTTTAGTTAGAAAGTACAGCCACAGGAGGTAGTAACCTAAAGTGTTCAAGCCAGAACATTTTGAATATCTGCCAAGAAATAAAGGTTTTGTATGAAGAAAACCTTTAGGCGAGAGGCTTCGTCCAATTCTACTAATACAAAGCCCCTCTCCTTTTTCCCCAGGAGAGGAAATATGCCACAAGGAGGTAGATATGAGGTCCAGGGCCAGGAACAGAAGATTTTATGCCCCAGACAATATTATGAACAGTCTGATTGGGCAACCAAATGTATATTATGCATTCTGCTGTTATGTCTAATTAAAATAATTGGCTTGGGAATTAATAGCAGTTCTAAAACATCAAAAATGCTTTCTATATGTCAGTGTCAGGAAGAAAACCTTTTCCATCCCATTAGAAACAAAAGAACAAATGCCCAAAATGGCATGAAGTAAACAAAATTCCTTTAGTGCAACCCCTCACCTCTCTATAACGTGTTCAGTGTGCAATTTCTCATCAGGTAATACACTGAATGGTTGCTTTATGTAAACAAAAGAATAAACAGTACAGTGTAGCCCATCAAAGTGCTGTTTCGACAGGCTGCCCTCTGGATGAGGTTTGGGATTAACAGCAGTTCTAACACCTTATCTGAGTAATTGTTCACAGGGTGCAAGTTTCAATGTCTTCCCAGAGCATAAATTCTCCATAAGTTAAGGCCTCCTTGTACCTTTTAACATGACATGTAGGTTTTACTATTACCACTTCAGTAAGGGATTTGTCCTGACTCTGGGTATACAAGTTCCAGGCTGTATACTAATTACCAAGCACTAATCAATATCTAGGGCTAGTCTACTAATGGGGACCACAATGTAAGACAGACTGATAAATGTATATTACTACCATACATGGGCTTAAGCTTGTAATTGACTAAGTAGTTGATACAATATTATAGAACAGAGTCCAAGGGGTTGCGTACTATTGTTCCACTTTGGATCCTAAATTTGTTTTTCCAGACTTTGGAATTGACATGTGCCGCTTAGACTTTAGGCTATTGAGACATATGTTTATTAATGAACAGTATGGAATTATAGTACTCATAAGGGTGATCAAATGAGGATCCCAGATACTGATGTTCCTAGCATCTCTGAGCCTTTATTCAAGTATGTTTCTGCAGAGTCATAATAGACTTTGCAAATGCTTTGTCCATTATCTTTAGCCAAGAACCAATTCTAACCATATTCTCTTGGCTCTTTTTGTCCCCAAATGGCAAAACTCATTCCAGTTCCAAATAAAATCTTTACGAATGTGTCACCGTTAAGAGAACTTCGCAAAGCAAAGGAACTCAAACAGTACAGTGCAGAATTACTGCACCAAAAGCACATAAAAGTTAGCTAGACGGTGGGATAGAAGGGAAACCATTGCACTTTTCTTGGTTAACATCAGAGGTGAAACTAAGTGTAATGGGCTGACAACAGCCAAAGACTGTTAGGATGGCATTTGTTCGGATATGGAAATTTGGTAGGGATGGATAATATTCAGGAGTTTATTGTAGTGGAGTTTCTCCTTCTGGTGATATCTGACAGCTGAACAGAAATGTTGATGATTGCATTGTAAAGTGTAAGCAATGTAAACTGGTTTGATGGCTTAGTGGAGTTCATTATGTACAAACCCACAAATGTTTGTAGAGAGAATTTCTTTTTAAATAAACTTTACATGTTGCAAAAAAAAACAACAACAACAACAAAAAAAGTCATCTAATCTACCTCCACAGGTCAAATCAACATGCTGATCACTATTTTTCAATCCTTAATTAACAACTAGTTTCTTTTTATAGACAAATTGTTGCTGCCTATCCCAGATACATATTAACATGATGTTTTCTTCCCCAGCCATCCAAAACAGACTCAAAAGTATCTTCTAGGACTAAAATTTCCTTAAACACCTTCATCTTTCTAGGATCTTAATGGCAGACCATGATGTGCTTGCTCCAGAGTAGCTCAATGCTTGCTAGCCACCCTTTACAAACATCTCCATTCCAGGGGCTGCTTCCCTGCTGTGATTATCCTGCAGGTATACCCACAGATCCAACAGAGACAACCCCATCTCTTGGAATTTGCCTGGGATGCCAAGCTACATCCTTCTAGACACTGTCTGACTGAAGCCTCCAGAGACACCCTGAGACCTGGAGACAGTGCCACCTCCTGGAACCTGCCTGGGATGCCAAGCTACATTCTTTGACACTCACAGAGTCCTAAAGACAGATCCAGACCTTCTAGCTAGAGAGGAACTCCTTTGCCAAAGTCAAATAGCTAAAGTAACATGTTTGTCAGGAAAACATAATGTCTATCTAGATTAATCAGATGTCATTAACCTCAAACTATACCACATGTATTTAATTGGTTCAATGATCCTTTGCCTTCCCACCCCTCCCTCAACTCCCCTTACCCTGTGACTTAATCGTGCTACCCACTACGGTCTGAGTAATGTTTTCTTTTGACTTCCTCATCAAAAAGTTTCACCACAAATGACACAGTGACACCTATCATTTTATAAAACAAAAGAGAGTGAGATATAGGACCGTGAAAGGATGATTTGGTCTCCCTGGTAGAGCACTGGTTTTGAGATAGCTGGAGACCCAACAGGTGTCCATTGCCTGTGTATGGATGGCACATATCTCACCATGCCCTTGGATTCCAGACTCCTGACACAGGGTCTAGACTTCCATTTAACCTGTGCCTCACAGTCACATTTGGCTATGCAGCCTCTCCCAAAGAAGTGTCATCTAACACAGCAAGAGAACAGGACTACAGGCTTCAGCCTAGAGAGATTTCCATATTAATGAGTTACCTAAAGGCCTGAGGGCATAGCTAATTAAGTTATTCCTTGTCCCAGTCCATCCTCTCTTCCCTCTCCCTATTTAAGCCAGGCCCACTCTGGCTTAAGTGGGGCATGAACATCTAGACCATCTATCACACACCATGAAAAATAAAGCTTTAGAACCCATGGACTTTCTTGTGTTATTGGGGCCTGCCATTGTGGAAAACTTCCCTGTGTTTCTTACATTGGACCCCCACATAAGGTTGATCTATTTGTAGTGTAATATATTATAAAATATTATGAATTTTCTTTTAAAGTTGAAAAAATTAAGAACCTAGATAAAGTTATGAAATTTTACTACTTTACAAGTTCAGGATAAAGTTTAAATACTGGGCTTAGACTAAGAATTCAGGTTAGAATGATGTATGAAACTTCTGTATGTGCTTGTGTTAACAAATTTCATATTAAAGATAATACTTAAACTGATTCACAGGTACTAGTTTCATTAATAGAACTAAATTGCAGGGGTGATGCCATGAGACTGAAAATGTACCCATCTTCTTATATATGGGTGGATACGTCTAGATATGCTCACAGGAATATCTCCTGAAGTAAAGGGTCAGGATACAGGATCTTTGCCAAGAGAGGACCAAATAGACCTAAAGGAAGAGATGCTAAAATAATCATATAAATGAGATCATGTCACACAGCTAGATTTTAATTGTATATTATGTATTATCTACATGTAACAAAAATTAATTAAAATGGGTGTATTAGTAGATAATGTCTTAAACCAGTTAAAAATGCAAGTGTTTGTATGTGTGTCTTTGAAAAGTAAATTAAAAAAATTCCAAGAATGGAATATAAGATTTTTACTTAGTTTCAAAATATCCTAAAGTTCATGCTGAAATTTTCTGTTTGAGATAAACTCCATGCTTGGAAAGATAATGCTGACCCTGCACCTGTCAGTGAGACTGCAGATGGTTCATGTAACACACACAATTGCCTTCTAAACAGGAAGGAAGAGTGGGGATGAAGAAACAGATTGTTCTGTGAAATGAACACACACATCCAAAAGGCTAATTATTTGTACCCTAAAACTACTTCCAGTGTGTTGTGTCCTTAAACGTGGAGGTTCATTTAGGTGCATCATAGAAAAAAATGAAAAACATTCTAAACAATTCTAATACATAAATATATTATGTTGTCATTTGCCAAAATGCACACTTTGTGTATTTTTAAAAATTATTCATATTTGGGATAGTAAAGTGTCTGTTTTGGAGTAAGAATTCTCACCTGGTTTTGGACAAAATATTTTTTCTTCCTGGGATCCTGCAGTATTGAATTTGTTTTAAAGTTAATTTTTCAGAGGACCAAATGGCATAGAGTGCTAAGTTAATCAATAACCATTTTTTAAGTTATAAAAATTACATTATTTAAAATGAAAACTTGAAAAATACTGTTACAAATAACTGACCTGGAGGGGGATGACAACTGTACTATAAAGAAAGATTAAATAATAATAATAATAATAATAATAATAATAATAATTTAGGCAATAATGATATGTTTAAGTGTATGTGTTTTTTCACATGTGTGCATGCTCCTGCATGCATATGTGTAGGACAGAAGACACCATAAATAGCCTGTTCTCTCATTCTACCATGTCAGTCATGAGGATAGAGCTCAGGTCACCAGGCTAGGTAGCAAACATGCCAAGTCATATATTTTTACAAATTTGTATAAATTATCTGCCAGAGCTGGACCAGTACAGACGCAAATGTACACAGACAAACATTGGACTGAGCATCGATAGGGACCCCAATGGGCAAGTTAGGGCAAGGACTGTAGAAGCTGAAAGGGATTGCCACCTCATGGAAATACAACAATATCAACCAACCAAACCCTCCAAGGCTCCCAGGAACTAAATCACCAATAGGAATACAAAGGGGGTACCCATGGCTCCAGCTGGATATGAAGCAGAGAATTGCCTTATATGGTATCACTAGGAGGGGAGCCCCTTGGTTCTGTGGAGGCTTGATGACCCAAGATAGGGGAACGCTAGGCAGCTGAGGCAGGAGGGAAGGAGGGGGAGCTCCCTCATAGTGGCAGGGGAAGGGAGAAGGGCATAGGGGGCTTGTGGAGGGGAAACTGGAAAAGGGGATTAAATTTGAAATGTAAATAAATAAAATAACCAATAAAAAATTAAATAAAGAAAAAAAGAAAATCCCATCATATACAAATCCAACATTTTTAATGTTTTAAAACAAGTTTTATTATTCTTATTCTAATCATTCAACTTATTTGTCTGAGTTAGCTGGACTCTATGCTTTAATGAACACTTTAACACATGTATAGTTCAGGTTTACTTTTACTTAGTTTTTTTGAAATTGTATTTTTAGTTACTATTTAATATGTGATATGAATATTTATGGTTGTAAACTTTTATTTGATTTATGCTAAGACATAATTGTAGAGAGTTAGTATTAGAAAGTCGATTTCCTATCTCCCATGATTCATTTTAAATAAAATATTATTTTCTTTACATACATCCTTTGTTAATGTATTGTTAATCAATATTATATATTGATGCAATATGCTTCTATAATTATTTTATATGTTACTGCTGATAAAATAATGACTGTGCATATCATCTAACTTTCTTAATATTTTCATATGAATTAACCAATTATATGAAAACTACCAAACTTATCCTTCACATTTTAAATTTAAAAAATGTATTCTTTTCATCAGATTTTACTAAAGTAAACATAATGTCAAAAGAGCAACTTAGTATATGGTACTTCTTTTTTGCTATGATAAAATACCATGACCAGAAGTGACTTGTAGACAGAAGGGAATTTTTTGGTTCATCGTTCAGGGGAAAAGTCTATATAGCAGGGGAAGTGTAGTAGCATGTGGCCAGAGCAGGGGCCTTGAGCATTACATCCTTGTCCACACACAGTAAACAGAATGAATTGAAAGTGAGTGAGGCTATAAACTCTCAAGTTTCCCCCATTGAAATACTCCCTATAGCAAAGCTGTGCATCCTAACCTATCAAAATTGTGTTACAAACTACAGAACAAGTATTCAAATATCCAATTCTACTCAAATGTGGGTTACAGCTTGGACATGTCTTTAAAAATATATACAGTAAGGGAAAGGTATATTTAATATGCACATGCTAGTGATATTTAAAACTCCTTCAGCATTATTTGTGAACAGCAACACCTTAATGTTTATAATGTAATTATGCAATACAGTAATGTTTTAGTTAAATTGTTTACTAAATAATACATTCATAAAATAATATAATAATTAAGCACTAATCCAGGACTAAATTCTTCAAACAGCTTTGCCTTTCTAGGATCACAATGGCAGACCATGAAGTGCTTGCTCCAAAGTAAACCATTACAGGCTTAACACTTGCTACCCACCCTATGCAAACATCTCCCTGCTGGGGTTCTGCTCCTCTGTTGTGATTACCCTACAGGTTTATGTGGGGCAGTGGGCTATGAAAAAAGCCAGAAAGCTTCGTAGAAAGGCCTGAAGCCCCGGCAACCTTGGTCTGAAGAAGACCAGTAGGACAGAAGGCTGCTTTGAACTTTCTCAAAGCGATATGGCCCACTTAGCTTCCACTCCCCACGGTCCCTCCCACAGAGAGGTCCTTGGCCTTTATCACATAGGAATAACACCTCCATGCAAATAAGGAATCCCCAAGCTCTCAAACCAAACCAGTAGAAGTTACCTGTTCTCCCCCCAAAACTGTATATATCCCCAGAGCTGAGAAGTAAAGGTTGCTGTGTGGTGTGAGACCTTCCCGCTGTCACTTTTTGCGACTCCTTGCCAGTTGTGCAGCTATCCTGCGCATTTCAAAGGACAACAACACTCCTCTCCTTTCCTCGGGCAGAGCAAACTGAGAGTCACCTTAAGACTTTTCTTCTGAGGGCACTCCCGAGCTGCCCCCGGAAAGAGGGAACCAAAAGAGCCAGTAACACTTGCCTGCATTTGGAGGCTGGGACAGAGGCCCTGCTCCCAGCGACTGAAAAGCGCTCACAGCTGCGCTCTCGCTCGCTCCTGCCAGAGCTTTCCGGTGTACGGGATGCCTGCTGCTCACGCTGGCACCCTCGCCTTATGAATCCGCCCGTGACCCTGCACGACAGGTTTAACCTCACAAAAGAAAAAGACAGTACTGCTCCCACAGATCCAGCAGAGACAATACCATCTTTTGAGACCTGCCTGGGACAGCAAACCTGTCTTCTTCCAGACACCTTATCTGACTGAAGACTCACAAGACACATGCTGAGATCCAGAGACATGCACTGAGTCTCACCGAAGACAGACTTAGACCTTCCAATGATATATGAACTTTCTTGCCAAAGTCAAATGGCTACTGAACTTGGGGGAAGTTACATGTTACATGTTAGTAAGAAGAACATGATGTCTATCTAAATAAATCAAATATTGTTTAAAACTGATGTTATTACATTCAAACTGTACAACCCATGGAAAAATTATTGGTTCAATGATCCCTTGTCTTCCCAACCCCCACCCTCAACCTCTCCTTAACCCTCTGGCTTAATTGTGCTAACTCCCCAGCCTGTGTAGGTTTTTTGTTTGTTTGTTTGTTTGTTTGTTTGTTATACTTTGACTTCACCCAAAATTTTCACTATTAATGACAGAGTCACTCCAGTGACCCCTCTCTTTTTTAAAAAAGTAAAAGTGGCAGTTGTAAGACCTTGAAAGGCATCCTGGTTTCTAATCCAACACAGGCTAAATTAATTTTCTTGGCTTATTTTTCTTTTAATTTTTCCATGCAAGATTGAGAAAGTAAAAAAGCAAATTTCATTTTTGTATTCTAACACTCAATTAGGTCTAATCAAAATTCTGAAATCTGCCAACTCCAAACATTGCTTCTGAGAGTTGCTATGTACACCTTAGTAGCACTGCCATTCCTTGATGCTCAGTTACAGGATGTCCTATTTCTTCAGTTGACATTTCTTTGAGATTTATGACATCAGTACTTTCTGGTTGTCACAGATGTAGCTTGTATTTTTCTCAACTATTTTGCTTAAAGGGGGAGGAGAATTTCTGAGAATGAAATCAGAATTTCTTATTTAAATACAACATAAAAAAGAACCTAAAAGTCTAGAAAGTACTCACGAGAGAAAACATACAGAAATTTACTTAATAATATACAAATCCATAGACCTGACACTATCATCTTTGATTAATATTCATCGTTAGAAAAATTTTATGGTATGTATGTTCCATATTGTCAGGATCTACTGATGAATGTGTATGTTTGTTCCATATCATAGCCTATTTGTATTGAGATTACTTTTATCTCATTTTAAGACCCCATGTCAGTTCTTCATACATGACACACATACACACACATACATTTCCATTTATTAAAATGAAAAATTGGAATTCACAATGAACTTTTATTAAAGACCCCAATTTGAAAAGCTATAGTAGAACTGACAAGCAACATGTTAGTTATATGTAGATGCATAAATGTTTCATAAGTAATTTACGTAACATTGTTTAAAAATAGAATTTGTCACTGTCATCCAAGAATTGTAGGAAACTGGAACATTGATGGCCAAATGATTCATGCATGAAAAGCATCACCAATTTTAATAACAGGGAAGATATCTGAAGCAGGTCCTTGTTATATTCAATTTCTACAGCTTGTTTGAAAATCACTAAATGTCTAGGACAATAAGCTGAGACTCAGAAAAAAGGTTACTCATTACCTTTACACATATAAGAAATTTAATTCTCTTTCTTGTCTCTATTCTTTCCTTCCCTTTTTCCAGTACTCAGACCAAAATTATCAATCTTAGTTTGCCCACATTGAAACATTTTGCCAGTATTTTAACATTTAATCAGTTATTTTCAGCTATCATGTTATGTACCAATTACCAAGATTATATGTTCCATAATTGAGTATTCTTAATGAAAAGAAAGGTAAAAAAGAAAGATGTAAAAATTCCACAGGGACAGTAATCATCTCCTTTTATGTAGTGGAACATCATCAGTGAATGTGAGTAATACACATGAGATCATTATATAAATATTGTTGAAAATTATAGTAATTGAAAACTCTATTTTACAGGTAGTATTATAAAGCTAATATTTCTTATTCCTACCTTTTAAAATTATCTAAAAGCAATAAAATTACTGAAAATAAAACCATTAAGACCAACAGAAAAATGGAACCTTATTAAATTAAAAAGTATCTGTACAGCAAAGGACACTATAATTTGAATGAAGAAGTAAACTATATAGGAAAAACTGTTAACCAGTTTTACATTTGATGGTTGGTATATAGAATATATAAATAACTAAAAATTTGAACACTAAGAAAACAAAGAACCCAATTAAAAATTGTGACAGTGAACCAGAGCGTTCTCAAAAAAAGGAAAGAAATATAAGTGCCTGTGAAATCATTTTTACAATGTTCAACATCAATTCATCACAGAAATGCAAATTAAACTACTTTGAGATTTCATCTTTCCTCATTCTAAAAATCATATTTTTGTTGTGGTAGTGGTTGTTATGGGGATGATGAGACAAATAAATCCTACACCATAAACAAATGAGTGTCATTTCAATTTCAGTGAACTGGAAGCTTAGGTGAAAATGAGTACTTGATATGTAGAGTTAAAAACAATATCAAAGCTAAAAACTCACACAATAGATTGTGAAGACAGGTTACCATATTAGGGTTTAAGGAATCAAAGCTAACTATTTATTTATCGTTACAGTTTTAGAATAGAAAAACACTGGAAATGATATGAATATGCATCAGTAACTGGTTATTGATGTATCTGTTTCTTAAGAAGAAAATCAAGGCAGATAGGGTTATTCATATGTATACATGGCTTGGCATGCGCAATTTAATGTTAAGTGAAAACAAGCAATCTAGAATGAGTAATTACTGTATTTTTGTTAAAAATATAAAAATATGTGTTTGAAAATGTTAAAAATGTCTCTGAAGTGATATCCAAGAAGAAAATTACTATTATTATTATTATTAATTATAGAACTAAAATTACTGTAACTATTCAAACTTGGAGGTTGAAGTTGAAAATGATTAGTAGCTTAATTATAGTTCTTATTTATCATTTTCTAGTAAATACATATTTTAATAACTAAGTTTCCCAGAAATCGTACTTAGGATTTTGACTCTCAGAAACAGTCACACATATAGAGTTGAAAGCATAAAGATTAATAATAATAATAATATATATGTGTTCTTAGTTTTTGTTACACACACACACTATACATAGACATATGATAGACACATAGATACATACATAGGTAGATATATAGATAGATATACACATAAATATCACCCTCTCAGTCTGCATAAGGTTATTACATTATGTCTATTTTCAGGGCTGACCATTTGGTATTGAAGAACCAATTGGTGTACTGTTCCCTAAAGAAGACTATTTCACTCTCAGCATTCCTTAGTTACTTGTACTTCTCTGTGTAGTGTTGAGGCCTCATGGGCTTTCTCTTATTCACTTTAACATGTCTATTGTTATCCTTGTTCAGATCATGTTTTTGGCCATCATAATGGTAAGATTTTATGAGTATAGCTTCTTACATTCCAAAAACCAAACTGTCATAAAAACTCCCTGATCCTCTTGCTCTTACATTTTCTCTCTCTTATTTATAATGTTTACTGGGCCTCAATTGCAGAAGTTGTAATGTAGGTATACCCCTTGAGACGTGGCCCTACAGATCTGCATTTTGATTGGTTGTGGTTTTCTGTAATGGTCTTCATCTGTTGCAGAGTAGTTTCCTTGATAAGAGGCTCCTTATATGTGGGTGTAAGGACAAAAGTTTAACTAGGGATTATGCTGTTTTAGTAAAGTGGTAGTTGTAGGGTTTCTTTTAAGATACACATGCCTATACTAGTTCTGGGTAATTGTCCAGGTTTCCAGTAGAAACCTCTTATTGAATGGGTCTTAAAGCTAATCAGAGAGGTATTGGCATAAGTGCCACTACTTCACCCTTAGGGTTATTGTGCCATGCTGGCCATAGTTGTGGTTCAGAGGTGTCTTATTTGGATAGGACTCTTGCTTCCTTCTATCCTTTGTAAGATTTCATTGTGTCTTTTTGTACCACGAAAGCTAGTTCTCATGGAGGAATTTTCAGTTCAACTACAGTTTTTGGGTCTTAAAGCCATGTGTATGAAGTCCATGATGGTTTCAGCAATAGGGAATTACCTTTCACTCTGGGGAGGTAGTAATCAAAGGAAATAACAACAGGCTGCATGAAGTCAAAATTTCTGGTTTCTTTGAAAATTCAGTTCTGTCATGTGATGTTTTCCTGGAAGCTGGCTTGTGAGAGGATATTTTGCAGAAGCAGACATGTGAGAGGGCATGTGATGTCTTACTGAACTGGAGACTTGAGAGGGTGTGTGATGTTTGAAAAGGGTATAAATGGAACCCTATAAAAAATGAAAGGACACTTTTGCATTGCTATAGCTTGTGATAACTTCACTGTACTTCTCTGGTCTTCACTGGTCTTCACTGGTCTTCACTTCATAGAGAAAAACGTGCCAAGGAACTTCTCATGGTATTCTGGATGATCCTTGTGCTTCTGCTAACTAGTGCCAATTCAGTGGAGCCTTGTGATTTCTGGTAGATTGAGCCACTGCCACTGATTCATGCTTGGTGTTTGCTATTGGATACTGTGGGTATCCTGAAAACAAAGAGTGGAATTGCTCCACAGAACTCCTAAACAGGTCTACAGCCCCCTTTTCCTATAAACCTTCCTTTTCCTTTATCTCTGGTTGGTAGGCTAGAAAGAAGGTTGAAGCAATCTAAAACTGCAAATAAGATAGATTTAGAGTAAAAGCTAAGCATATAACTATATATTTTGGGAGTCTTTCAGACCACTCTGATCAACAACTCAAAAGAAGAATACTACTCATGACTAGTGTTGGGGGATTTGTTTGGTTGTCTTTGACTTCTAGAAGGAAAACTGTTAGTCTGGATAAAATAGAAAAAAAATTCAACTATGTATGTAGATTTACCCACAGAGTTATATGTAATATGGGGAAATTTTAGGGAGATAGTTAATAGTATTATTCCGTATGAATTTTCAGGCATCCTTTTTTTTTTATTTTACCCTCTTTCTCATATATTGATCTTCACCCTCCCTAATTAGAGTAACTGTTCTCTATCAGATTATTTGTACCTGTATGTCCTTCCTCCAACCACCTACACAGATAATGATCCCTTTTTTACTTTTCTGCTATTTAAAGTTAATGCACAATATGTATTTACATGTGAAGATATCAACATAAGAACCTCCAATGAAAGAGAATATGAGGCATTTGTCTTTCTGTGTCTGTGTTACCTAACTCAATATGCTCTTTTCTAGTTTAATTCACTTATCTGCAAATTTCATGATTGAATTTTTCTTCAAAGCTGACTAGTACTTTATGGCATATATATATCACATTTTCATCATCATTTGATGGTCGAAGTCCATTTTATTTTATTTTATTTTATTTTATTTTTTTATAATTTATTTTTTCTTAAATAATAATTCATTCACACAGGGGTTATAAACACAGAAAGGCAGGATATGGGGAAGGGAATGACACTGGAGTGTGGGTGTTCAGGGGGAATACAGATATCTTCAGAACCGGGTATCGGCTGGGTGAAGGTTCAGGGGACAAGTCAATATGACTCTGCCTATGATTCACTTGTCCTTATCTAAGTTGGTATTGTCTGCCAAGGCTACCTATTTACAAGGTCTATGACTACTCAGGCTTGTACATTTCTACAAAACTGCCTGTTTACACTAGCTTATAGCCATCTGTTTCAATGTTTTTCCATTGAGACCCAAGACTTGGTGTTAGTATACATGTATGACAGGCCTACTGCTGATTTTAGGCCTATGGTTGATTTTAGACCTTCAGTGTGTAAGCAGGACTGCCCCTGACATCTCCTCCCTTCTCTAAGTATAGAAGGGCTGTGGCAATTCTAAACTTGTGAAGGCGGAGATAGAAGCCTGACCTCCAGTATTTGAAGGGGACCTTGTAATGGCTCCAGTCCCCCTGTCGTTGTCCAGTGAGGCATGAGGGCCATACCCGTCCCAATGCCTTTTTCCTGGAGAGGGGATACTTTCGACATCAACCCCTATGCAGTCAGGCTTATCCTTCAGGGAACCCAGGTAGATATTTTTGTCTTTTATTTATATTCCCTTGCAGTGCTTGCCTCACAGCCTAAGCAAGAATTCAGATCACCTGTCAGAGGGGGTTCTGGGTGGCCCCTCTCTGCTTGGTCTAGGGGCAGAAGCCCCCCCTTTTAGGTTGGGTGAAGATGGGTTTTGGAAACACCCTGTATAAAGTAACAATCTCATCTTGAGTCTCGTGGTCCTCCATAGCTAACTTATGATAATGTATCTGAGTAGGTTTTGCTACCAAATTATTTATCTGTTGTATCACAGAATTAGTCCACCTATTTGAGTGCCAGGGACCAGCAGAAAAAAACAAAAAGAACCCAAATAATGGTCCCAAGATGGGAGGAAATAGGGTTGACAACCTTGGAGAGGCTGAAAACCAATTCTTGTACCAGCCTTCATCTGTCTCTTTCTCTCTCTGATTTTTCTCAGGGCCTCCACTACCTATTTCATTCTCTCTTTAATCCTCCTTGTCTTGTCTATGTAAAGGCAACATTTCGAAGGCTGTTTTAAAAGAATTATTTGGTTTTAGTTATCTTATTATTGCTCTAAAACCCTGCAACATATAAAATAGATTAAATTAATATCAATTTTATATTAAAAAATATATTGCTATCTTTCTGGAAATCTTAAATAAAATAACTAAAGCAATAAGTAAACTATGTTAGCTCAAATTCACAATTTTTTCTTTTTTGTTAGATATTTTATTTACATTTCAGATGTAATTCCCTTTCCCCATTTCTTTCCCACCCAGAAAATCCTATCCCATAACCCCTCCTCTTGCTTCCTTCTATGAGGATTTTCTTCCACTCACCCACCTACCCCACTTACTCATCCTCGAATTCCCCGACACTCGGTATCCAGCCTTCACAGGACCAAGGACAGCCTTTCCCACCTATGCCCAACAAGGCCATCCTCCCCTACATATAGAGCTGGAGCCATGGGCACATTCCTATGTGTTCCCAGGCTGGTGGCTTAGACCCTGGGAGCTCTGGTTGGTTAATATTGTTGCTCTCCCCATTTGACCACAAACCCTTTCAGCTCCTTCAATCTTCTCGCTAACTCCTCCATTGGGAACCCCATGTTCAGTTCAACGGTTAGCTTTGAGCATCCACCTCTGTTTATGTCAGGCTCTGGTATAACTCTAAGGAGACACTTATATCAGGCTCCTGTCACTATGCATTTCCTGGCATCCATATCAGCATCTGATTTTGGTGACTACACGTGAGATGGATACCCAGATGGAGCATTCTCGAGATGGCGCCTCCTTCTGTTTCTGTCCCACACTTTGTTTCCATATTTGCTCCCATGAATATTTTGTTACTCCTTCTTAGAAGGACCAAAGCATCCACACTTTGGTCTTCCTTCTTCATGAACTTCAGGTGCTCTGTGAGTTGTATCTTGGGTGTTGCAAGCTTTTAGGCTAATATCCACTTATCAGTAAGTGCATACCATGTGTGTTCTTTTGTGACTCAGTTACCTCACTCAGGATGATCCATTTGCCTAAGAATTTCATGAAGACATTGCTTTTGATAGCTGAGTAATACTCCATTATGTAAATGCACCACATTTTTGATATCCATTCCTCTGTTGAAGGACATCTGGGTCCTTTCCAGCTTCTGGCTATTAAAATAAGTCTGCTATGAACATAGTGGAGCATGTGTCCTTGTTATATGTTGGAGCATCTTTTGGGTATATGCCCAGGACTGATATAGCTGAGTCCTCAGGTAACGCTACACGGGAAACATTCTGAACAGAACACCAATGTTTTATGCTCTAAGTTGACAAATGGGACCTCAAAAAATTGCAAAGCTTCTGTAAGGCAAAGGACACTGTCAATAGGACAAAGCAACAACCAACAGGTTGGGAAAAGATCTTTACCAATCCTACATCCGATAGAGGGCTAATACCCAACATATACAAAGAATTTAAGAAATTAGGCTACAGACAATCAAATAACTCTATTGAAAATAGGATACACAACTAAACAAAGAATTCTCAACTGTTAAAAGTAGAATGGCTGTGAAGAACCTAAAGAAATATTCAACATTCTTAGTCATCAGGGATATGTAAATCAAAGCAACCCTGAGATTTTACCTCATACTAGTCAGAATGGCTAAGATCAAAAACTCAGGTGATAGCAGATGCTGACAAAGATGTGGAGAAAGAGAAATACTATTCTATTGTTGGTGGGATTGCAAGCTCAAACTCACAATCATATCCTAGTCTTCCTTTTGCTGGTATTCTGGATCAAATACATTTTCAAAGAAAAAAAGTCATGATATAATTTCGTTCAGAAAATTCATAATCAATCTCTATATAACCAAACAATAAAATATTATTACCAAATAATGTATCAAAATAATCATTAATTTTAATAATACATAAGTTTCAATTTTCATTCAATATCAATCATCATATAGCTATAAAAGAAATAATGAGAAGCTTTCATACTGACTTGATGATATAAAGTTAGAATAGAGTCTAGTTTAAAAAGTTAGAATAGAGTCTAGTTTAAAAAGTCCAGAAGAAGTGGATGAGAAAACAGAAGGTAAGGAATAATATGGGAAAAATACATTATATGAATGTTTGGTGAAAAGGAGCAATAAAACATTTTTTCACAATTAACAGACTAATATACATGCTTTTAAAATATATAATTTGGGTATATTTGCACTCACCTATAATTCTACTATTTGGCAAGTTAACAGTGGAGGATCTGATTGGAAACTGTACAGTAAAACCCTACCAAACATTTGTTTCTTTCTGTAAAATCATCATTGAAATTATGATGCTGATCATATTGACTCTTTAGACTAATATGAGAACAATAATTAGTTGGTAGAATACTGCCTGGAACACTAATTTAACAAATTACTTACTTTTTGTAACCAAACTGTCATCTAGTCTCCAGATTCCTAAACTGTGGATCATGATATCATGGTGGGAGGGATCATCTGACTAAATGCAGTTGTCTCAAATAAATATTAAACCAATATAAGATACATAGAATATGCACAAGTAGTTTTGGCTGTACTTAGCTGTGTTGTTCCAGACAATTTCACTACAACCTTGGTTCTGAACACACATGTATTTACTTTTTATTGTATGTACTGCCATGCTATACTGAGGACTAATCTCTGAACCATCTCAGTTCAGATTTGAGACTTTTGATTATTATGGATTGTATCTTAGTTAGGGTTTCCATTACTGTGAAGAGACACCATGACCAAGGCAACTTTTATAAAGGAAAACATTTAATTGGGGTTACCTCATAGGTTCAGAGGTTCAGTCCATTATCATCAAAGTGGGAAGCATAGACACTTCCAAGCAGGCGTGGTACTGGAGGAACATCTTCATCGAAAGGAAGCCAGGAGCAGACTGGATCCTGTGTGGCTAGGAGAAGTGACTCAAAGTTCACCCACACAATGATACAGTTCTTCCAACAAGGCCACACCTACTCCAAAAAGGTCATATCACCCAATCTTTCCTGTGTTAAGCATATTCAAACCACCACAGATTGCAATGTTAAAGATACACATAAAAATGTTTTTGGTCACCAACCTAAAAGTCTAATTACAGAAAACTAAGGTTTTCATTATTTACCCATTCTTATTCTTCAGTTTGTATGTATAAAAGTAGTGTCTATGTGTTGTGTTAGAATGTTTGACAATAAATGTTGCTGTTAGGGTTGATGACTTGAATTCCATAAAAACAATCATTAAATGAACATTGATTTGTGATTACTGTTGTCTTAATTTTTAATGATTTCTTAAGTGGCACCAAATCTTCTTTTACCATCTTGTACTGTATGCTTATGTGAAGTAAAATTGTCAGTTTTGATGATGAAATCAAAATATCAATTACTTTGAAAAATATTTAATATTATCTATGTCCTGAATTATCAAATATTCAGCCAGAATTTAATTCTTTATACACAAATAAACAAATCCTTTTATACTATTAATATGTATGATTGATTTCATAAATTTAATAAATTTAATTTATTTAATTTTAATAAATTTAATTATTTTAATAAATTAAATTTAAAATAAATTTAATAAATTTAGTATTTAATAAATGCTGATATTATATCTATGTAAAATAACTGTTTTAAAATAAGTTTGTATTATTATTTCTCATTAGCTAATATTTGATTTGTATAACTATTTCATGTATCTATAAACTTAGAATCAAGTAAACCTGTAACACCTGTAACAAGTGAAATTATTATTTAATGTCAAATTCCTCTTTCTGTTATGGTTTAATTCTGACTTTTGTTTCATATCTAAATCATGTATTTTACAAAGTCTTCAGTTCTTAGTGAAAGACACCAAAAATTCTCTATCTTCACATACACCTCAAATCAGTTGAACAACCTGACAATATAAGCCAATCCTTAAAATGCCACAGTCATAATATATCTCACCAATTTTTCAAGTCTACGTTAAGTTTTACTCAGTGCTTTATTGTTTCTGTGACAGAAATATTGAATATATTTTATATACTAATATGTCAGTACTTATGTATATGTATATTATAGATTAAATATTTTATTGCTATTATATAAAAGGTCAAGTTATATTTGTATATTGATCCTTTCGGCATTAATAAACACATTTGCTTTTATAATAAAAAATTCCTTAGAATTTTCTGCATAATCATTTACATATCAATAAAGTCAGTTACTGTTATATTATTTACACCTTACATTTCCTTCCCCTTCCTCCACATTCTTACATGGTAAATTAAGGATACATTGAAGGGAAAAAAAAACTACCTTTTTGCCAATATTAGTTGGAAAACAGAAAATAATTCTACATTTAGTATAAGGTATCCATCACTTTTGGTTCATGTAGAGTATTATCTTTTGACTATGAACAACAGATTTTATTTCCACAGCATATCTCTTGAGCCTCATTTCCAAGATTGCAAGCAAATTAAGCTGCTCAATTCTTTTAGCTTTCCAAATATTTTGTTATGCTATTCATGTTAATTTCAGGGACCATCCAAGAACACAGGCAGGTTTTCCACATATATTTGAGAAGTCCTCAGGTTATTTCATCTTTTATTTTCTCCATTGCTTTCTGCCTGTGTGGGAACTGCCAAACTCTGTGTTTTGACTCCTAAACTCAGTAAAATTAAAAAACATGGTTTATTTATAGAAGCTTCACAAAAGTTGAGGATGATCCTCAGGAAAGATATCACATAACCCAGAAATTTTAATTGAAACATTCAATTTTCTTCCAGATTTTGTTTAGTAGGGTGATTCAGTAATGACTTCAAGTAATTTCCCCAAAGGTGTTCAGAATAAATTTCTATAGCAAGGTTGTTCTGAAAGAAGATATTCAACCATTATTTTAATTAAATGTATAACAGCTGATTTATAAGTTTACTTTTTCTTAAAATCAGTGTTTTGATTTTTTGTTTATTAAGTATTATTTTCTGCTTGAGTTTACCTCCCACATATTTTATCATATTAAGCAGAATTTTGTGTAAGAAAGTATGATCCTATCTGAAATATTAGCTCAAATTTAAGTTAAATGGGAGCTAAGGATATTCTCTATGTAGGTAGGTATATGAATCAGGTGTACATATTCTATATGCTGACTAAATAAACATTTTAGTGTTCATTTCCATAACTTGGAAGCTTTCTGTGTGTTTAATTCTGCTATTTTCTTTACCTATTATAGTCACATTCCACAAGAGATGGGTAGTCAGAAAGAATTAAAGGATCCCATCTCCAAATAGTATGCATTCAGTCTTTGATATGGTCATTTTACCACTAAACTCACAGAATAACAGTTTATCTATTTTTGTTGATATTAAAAGTTATCTGTCTCAATCATCTCAGAGTTTTTGTTAAACCTTATTAGGGGAACTACTTCATCCAAATGTAAATCATTATCAAAATGTTCTCTCTGTACATGCATTATAATGCAAATACTGAAATTCAAATTACCAGTTTCCTTCTGGTAGTTTAATATCCATAAAAATTTTATTTTCAGGTCTAATGCCATTGACTTCAAATCATGAATTTGGGAAATGAATTGATGTAGAGCATTTGCCAGAATGAAATGGAGGGTGGTAATGGATCAAAGTAAGTGACACTGTAAAAATGAAATCACAGCAGAGTGAAGAAAAGTTAAAATATGGTAAATTCTCTTCCATTTTGAGTTTAATAGTCATGCAGCTCATTAAGTAGATGATAGATTATGCTAACCCGAGCTGTAATTATATATTCTATCAGGCATATAAAGGTAAACGAGAAAGTGAGCCTGCATTGCCATAAAACTCAGGTTTGAGATAATCAATGAAACAGAATTAAGCTGTCACCAACTGACATTCATTAAACAGCACAAGCCTAAAGCAGATGGAAGTAACTCATTGTTGGCTGTATACTAGATGTCAAGAAACAAATATATTTAGCTGGCTTCTCAAATCTCAGGAAAATACTTAAATGGCAACAGTGATGTGACAGGCTTTTAGATAATACATAGCAAATAAAAGCTAGAAACTAGTGTATGGTATTTTTAAGCTCTGGTTGCATCAAGAACTGAAAATAATCATGCTATAAGATTGTGATCCTCTAAAAGTTAAAAATATCTCTCTGGGTTTCCTGAGGGACAAGCCTGACTGCATAGGGGTTGATGTCGAAAGTATCCCCTCTCCAGGAAAAAGACATCGGGTCGGGTATGGCCCTCATACCTCATTGGACAATGATAGGGGTACCGGAGCCATTACAAGGTCCCCTTCAATTACTGGAGGTCAGGCCTCTATTCCCGCCTTCGCAAGATTAGAGTTGCCACAGCCCTTCTATACTTAGAGAAGGGAGGAGATGTCAGGGGCAGCCCTGCTTACATACTGAAGGCCTAAAATCAGCCATAGGCCTAAAATCAGCAATAGGCCTGTCATACATGTATACTAACACCAAGTCTTGGGTCTCTGTGGATAAACACTGAAACAGATGGCTATAAACTATTGTAAACATGAAGTTTTGTGATAATTTACCAGCCTGAGTAGTCATAGACCATGTAAATAGGTAGCCTTGGCAGCTATTACCAACTTAGATAAGGACAAGCAAATCATAGCCAGAGTCATAGTGACCTATCCCCTGAACCTTCACCCAGCCGACACCCTGTTCTGAAAAATATCTGTATTCCCCCTGAACACCCACGCTCCAATGTCATCCCCTTCCCCGCATCCTGCCTTTTTGTGTTTATAACCCCTGTGTGAATGAGTATAAATTACAATTTGAAAAAAAAATAAATTATATTAAAAAAAAGATTGTGATCCTCAACAATGTGCAATAGAGGGAAACACTGCACTTTTATCTATGATTTGTTGATTTTTCATAAAGCAGTCTACATGTTCAAGTTATGTATCAGAAGATATTAATTTACTGTAATACATTAAAGTGCTAAGCATTTGTGGGGTAATAGACTGATCAAGGTGTAAAATCCAAAGGCAGTTTTAAATTTTAGGCTTTGCTATCTGTTGATTTTTTCTGACTCATCCTGTAGTTGAGTTATTGTTGAATAGGATTTTGATTTTCCAACTCTGTTATCATAATACCTCTACGATTTCACTGACTATTTTCAGTCCATTTAAAATGTTCATCATTGTATCACTCAAATATGTTGTTGTTCTAGATTTCAGGCAAGCTAAAAAAAAAGTGAGAAAGGAGTAAGGATTAAAAAGCAAGAGCATATAAGGAAGTTATGATGCTACAACATAGAGACCAATCTGAACAAAGTGGAAAAATTAATGTGGGATAGTGGGTCAGGAGGAATGAAAAGCATATATAAAACTGACAGCATTGCTTCCAGTTAATTCTTGTTGAGCTTAAATAACTTTTGAATTGACTGTACTGGAGGGAATAGTAATACAAGAGAGAAATATTTTAAACTAATATTACTAAGAAATTATAATGAAGTGTCATGCACACATGAGTGTGGTTACTGATTTAATATTTAATCATGGAACAGTTGTTTAAGATGAAATTCATGGAAGGAAAAGAGACAAACTTCAGGGTCTTAATAGGTGGATAGTATTCCATTGTTTAAATGAACCACAATCACTGGGAAATGGGTGGAATTAAAAATTATCATCCTCGGTGAGGTAATTAAGACCCAAAAGGACATTCATGACAGAAGCCTAGCATGGATGTTCTCCAAGAGACACAACAAGCAGCTGACTGAGGCAGATGCAGATACTTACACCCAACCAATGGACAGAAGCTGCTGACTCCTGTGGTTGAATTGAGGAAAAGCTAGAAGAAATTGAGGAGTAGAGGGACCCCATAGGAAGACCAACAGTCTCAACTAACCCTAACCCCTGAGATCTCTCAGACACTGAGCCACCAACCAGGCAGCATACAATAGTTGGTTGGAGACTCCAGGGTCAGATACACAGCAGAGGTCTTCCTTGTCTGGCCTCAGTGGAGAAAGACATGCCTAACCCTTGAAAAACCTGAGGCCCCAGGAATTGGGGAGTCCTGGCAGGGGGCATCCTCTTGGAGACAGAGGGAGGAAGAACAGGGTTAGGAACTGTTGGAGGGCAGAAAGGGGGAGTAAAGACTGGACTGTGAAAAATATAAGTAATAAATTAAAAGGAAAAGAAAAAAACAAAACAAAAAAATCAGGGTCAAGAACTGTTTACACTGATGCACAAGTAGTTAATAATTATGAGAGACTTGTATTGAGAGTACCATGTAGGCCTAATAAACAAAAAGAGTGGTTTATACATGCATGAATAAATGAAGAAATAGCACTCTATATGTTCTATTTATGTAATCAGGAGAATTAATATTCAAAATATATTTCTAGTTCCAATCATAATTTATTTTTACTAATGATGCCTGGTATGATCTTCATCAAGACAATGTAAATCTCATTTTTTTATCTCTCACAGTTATTTTATATTTTAAAACAAGTATAAGATTAACTACATGTGAAGAGAGTCAATTCTGATGAGTAAAATATTTTTAATTAAATAATTGGCATTTGAGGTAATGTTGGTATGTATGGATGATCAGTGACATTATTTGATGATATACTGTTAATTAATACTAATTTAACTTCATACTCTATAACTTATGTATAAAAAATATTACAATTATTCCTATTTTTTCTTCTAACTTGGTTTCTTTTATTTTTATGACTATTGAATGATTTTAGTAACATTACAAGTGCTGCAATCATCTCTATAAACTACTTTTGGAACTTTCTAGTCACACTTCCATAATTTTGTTTAAAATTATTTTAAGCTATTATTTTCTTATTATTTCATTATCATCACTGGCACAAATAACTACTCTCTTTTTCTGTGGATTTTTCTTTACTGTAAAATTTGTACAAATGGAATCAATCTTTTGCTATCTTGTCTTCTTTTCACCTTTTTATGTATCATAGGGTTTTGGAGGTTCTATTACATTCATTTCTTCTTAATACTGAATAGTATTATATTAAATAGATTAAATGTGCATGTTATATCTTGTCTTATTTACCAGACCCTAGATATTTAGGTTGTTTAAAGGTTTATGAAGATGTATAGTCTTATTTGTCAAACACACACATACACACACATACACACAACCACACACATGCACACACACACGTTTGGACTATTCTGTAATATGTTAACATGTAATATTCTTAAATAGATTTTGTGTTCTACGGAACAAATGATTCTTCCTAACTTCAGTTCCTTACTATATTTTATACTTGCTATACTTTCTTATGTAAATTATTTTTTGTTTTATAAAAACAAAAATCCCACCCTTTAGAATTTACTAATGAAGACTCAGGAGACAGGTGCTAGTGTAAAACTCTTATAACTCAAAGGGGGAATTAAAGCACCCAGTTGACCTTTCTACTCCATTGACATCCCAGGAGGAAAAAAAAAAGCTTTCTCCTTCTCCACATTGCCTTTAAATACCCTTCAATTCCATATCCTTCCTTTCTTTTCCTTATGTCCACTCCCTGTCAACTGGTTGCTTATTCTGCCTATTGACCTCCCATTGAGTTTATTTAGCTCTTGTTAACAGAAAGCTCTTGGGATAAAGGTGTGTTCTAGGGCTGAGTCACACCACAGTGATGTTTTTTTTCTTTTCACAGTCTTGGATTTCACAGTATGTTTAGATATGCTGCAACAAAACTATGCTTACTTACTTCAAATCTGTATTTTGTTTCATTGTGGTGATGAGACTCAAAATCAACAAAGAATTTTATATTCTCTGTCAGAAAGGTTATTGTTAAAAATGTAATGAGGAATCCTTAAAACATGTAAAATAAATAGTAAACAGAAATGCTTGGGGAAAGCTAAGGGTATGACTCTGGAGACAAGGAACTGCTCAGAGTATGTGAAGCTCCAAGTTTGAGCACCAGCATCAAAAATTGAATGATTGTGAAAATGTAAAATCAGTAAAAAAGCATGAAGGAAGTGTTGTATTTATAATTTATATGATTTCTAAGGAATAGGATGAAAGTATCTTGAAACTTTGGCTATATGTAATATCCTTTGAAAAATTGAATGACAAACTTCACCTGATGTTTATATCATTTTAAAAATAAATATTAATAATGACATAACTAACATCCAATTAAATATCAATTGTGTTTTCTATTTAAGCTACTTTATATACCTTATCCTTGAAATAAGACTAGTGGGAAGTAATATTTTGCCCTGCATTCAAGATGAAAACCTTAAGTTCAGGAAACTGAAGTGTATTGACAACCTCATGTGCAATAAATTACAGATTGGATTTTCCAATAATGTTCCATGTCCAACCATAGGAAGTATGTTTACTGAGTCTGCTGTTTTGCCTTTTTTCAAGTTCTTTGCAAAGTTGAAGTCATATATCTCAAAACAATTTCTAATGACAAATGGGATTTAAGTCATAGAAAGGTTTATGAAGTGACATTTCATTTCAAAGGCTACTTTCTATTCTATATTTTCTTCTACCAGGCTGTCTACTTGGGGTAAAGTAATTCATTCAGAGAAAACTAGTAACCTATGCTGTCATTAATAAGTAAATGGGCCTTTAGAAGTGAGCAATTTTTTCGTTCTCTGCCTATCAGTTTGACAAGGCCAGCTATTTAACGGGCAATTTGTTATACGTCTAAAATTTATCTTAACGCTATAAAGTTGGGGAAAGATGAATAGAATGAAAGGCAAATGACTTCAAAATGATGCAAAATAGAGGAACTCAAAGTAAAGAGACAAGGCATGCTGGATCCTACAAGTGGAAGTGAGTAATTGAGTCAATGAGTCATTTCACAATTTTATTGTCTATATTAAACTAGACAATGTTCTTTTAATCACATGATAATGCCTTTTTCCCCCTCCTAATGGTAATGTTACTTCTCAGACTAGATAATTTCCTGGTAACTATACTAAAGTAAAGAAAGATTTTCTTATATTTGATTACAAATAATAGGAACTACAAGTGATAGTACCAGCTTATATTTCCGTCATAAACTAGGCACTATGTCTAAAGAGAGAAAGTAGCATTTTGGGCTCTTGCTTTCTTTACTTTTGCCAAAACAAATACTGCTCAAAACAGACTCAAAATTTAAAAATCTTTTTAAAACTGTAACAGGAAGCTTTCCTAGATAAGAGAAATTGTAGATGCATTAAAAAGACAGAAAACCTTGTATTTCACTTCAGCAATGTCAAAATTGTTCTTTTAAAACAAGTAATGATAAGTGATTAGTTAGTGATAGTTACTGAGATGATCTGACACTAAAGAGTGTAGTTCCATAAGATACATTGTCCTTGTCTTAAAATTATTTGAAAATAATATCAAGCTATCAGTGAGAATGGCAAATGAATTATTTTATTTTTAAAGAGTCATAAGTTGATTGACATGGAAAATCAACACAGTACAGGCTGGTAAAATGGCTTGGCACTCAAAGGTAATTTCCTTGAAGCCTAAAAGGTGAATGTAATTCCCAGGATACACATGGTAGAAGAAAGGAAATGATTCCATAGGTTGTTGATTGTCCTCCAAATGCTCATGGCATACACTTATACACAAACTCACCACAGTGCACACACAAACACACACACACACACATACACACACAAAAAAACCACATACACACAGACATTCACATGAACACAAACACAAAATAAATAAATGAAAAAATATTTTAAATAAATTAATATACTTGTGTTCTCTTACAAATATATTAATTTATATGGAAGACTTTGCTGTACCATTGATGCATACTAAATTTAAAGAATCATTCATATGATAAGTAAATTGTCATTCACTTTCTATATGTAGATTGAAAAAAATGCAGAGAACTTATTATGCCAAAATAAAGAAACAATAGCCCACATCGTGTTTCTAATAAAGGGTAACAACTAATACTGATTGCTTATTTAATCAAACATAGTCCTGGTTTTTGTTTAAAAAATAGCTATGGTATTTTTGTTGTTTAAATATTTACTTATTTGTTGATATTTTTGTCTTTTAAATGTTTACTTATTTTTCTTATGTGTATAGGTCTTTTGTTTGCATCTATGTCTCTGTGGCATATGTGTATCTGTTGTACTTGGTGCTTTCAGAGGGCCAGGAAATGATGTTAGACAATCACAATGTATATGCATGGAATTGAGCCCAGGACCTGAGGAAGAAAGAGCACTATTTTTATTTTAATAGTATTTTTTTAATAATTTTATTCATTTACATTTCAAATAAATTCCTCTTTCCAGTCACCACTTCACTAACCGCCTATCCTATCCCTCCTCTATGCCCTCCCCTTTACCTCTGTGAGGGTGTTCCCCTACCCACTCACCTACTCCCACCTCACTGCGCTCTAACATTCACCTACCCTGGGGCATCAAGCCTCCATAGGACCAAGGGCCTCCCCACCTATTGATGCCAGATAAGGCCATCCTCTTCTATATATGTGACTGAGCCATGACTCACTCCCTGTACACTCTTTGGTTGGTAATGTATTCCCTGTGAGCTCTTGTGTAGTCTGGTTAGTTGATTTCCTATAAGGCTGCAATCCCCTTCATCTCCTTCAGCCATTCCACTAACTTTTCCTTTGGGGTCCCTGGGCTCAGTCTGATTGTTGGCTGTGAGTATCTGCATCTGTATTAGTCAGGTGACAGCAGAGCCTCTCAGGGGACAGCTATACCAGCTCCTACCAGCAAGCACTTCTTGATATCAGCAACATTGTGGGAGTTTGATATGTGCAAGTGGAATGGATCCCTAGGTGGGGTGGTCTCTGGATAGCCTTTCCTTCAGTCTGTGTTCCATTTTTATTCCCTGTCTTACCTTTGAACAGGAACATTTCTGGGTTAACAATTTTGAGATGGGTGGGTGGCCCTATCCCTCAATTGCGGACTGTGCCTATCTACTGTATATGGTCTCTATGGGTTCTCACTCCCCTTTGTTGGATATTTCAGCTAATCTCATCCCCATTGGGTTCTGGGAGCCTCTTGCTTCCCTGGCATCTGGGACTTTCCGGTGGCTACCCTAGTTCCTCATTCCCTACTGCTACATATTTCTACTCTATTTCCTGACCTATCATTTTAGGCTACAAATGTGAAGAGTTTAGAACATTGAACATTTCTGAAGTTATTTTTTCTATGCTCATATTTTCCTTTGTCTATTCTTCTTTAGTTATTTTTAAGATGTTTGTTTTATTTCTTCAATGGAGTGCCACTAAGTACAACAATTACACTCTAGGGCAGGCCTTATTCTCCAGACAACACAAGACAGACTCCCCGCTTGTGTGTATGAGCTATTTTGATTTCTTTGTAAAAGAATGAACATAAAGAACTGGTAGAGGTAGGTCATAATGTAGAAGTTGAGAAATGGGAAAGAATAGAGTAAAAATGCATAAAATTTTAAAAAATAAAACTAAGTAAAATGTTAAAAGGATATGTTTTCTAACTTTTCTTTTCATCTAATCTCCAAATTGACCTTATTTAGTTTTATGTGGATGATCTCACCAATATATATTGATAAAATCTGTAAAAGTTATGAATAATACAATCATTTGACTAGTCAATACTTTATGTACATGTGTAAATTACGCGTGCCACCTTTTTATTGTTTTTATTGGATATTTTATTTCTTTACATTTCAGAAGTTGTCCCCTTTCCCCATTCCCCCCCCATAAACCCTCTTATCCCATCCCTCCTCCTCCTTTTTGCTTTTATACCATTTTAATTACATGCAAGTATTAAGGTCAGTTCTAGGTTGAGGAACTAGCAATACAATAGATGCAAATAGTCAAGGGACAAGCAAGACAATAAATGCAAATAGTCAAAGAACAAGCAAGGCAATAAACAAAAATCTCTGAACACTCCTGTGATCAATGTTTCTAAGGGCTTATTAGGATGACCAAAATATCTGACCCAACTTCCCTGTCCTAGACCAAAGTAATTTTCATGCCTGAAGCCTACTTCTTTGTTCTAGCCCAAAATTTATATTCCTGCCTGAAATTACTTCTTTACATGCCATTTTTCTAATAACCCAATGTTTTCCATGCACTCTGATTTTTCTTTTTATGTGTCTTTGGAATATTCTAATTGTGTTTTCTAGCCATTTCTTTTTTATTATAATAAATGTTAAAGCAATCTTCAAAGTATGTAATACAGTGCCTGTCTTTCAACTATGATCTAAAGATAATAATTACTAAAAGGCCCATATGAAATTTGATGTGCAATGTCTGGCTATTCAATAAATGTGAAAAATAAATCAAAATAGATATCAAGGATGCCTCACAGAGGCATAGCTTGGATATGACAGGCAAAGAAAGCTGATTGATATATGTTTCATAGAGTAGAAGAAGTGAACATGTGTCCTCTGAAAGTAAGTAAATAAGTTTGTTTGGAAATTGAGCAATGTGGATTAGAGAACAATATGGTTCTGACAGACAAATGACAAAAACAAAAGCCTCAGGACTGAACAAATATGGCTAAGAGTATCTAGTTTGCTACTCTCAGGCCACAACAGGGAGGTAATAGTAACTTTGGTAACTAAAGTCAAACTGTGACTGGACACTTCTTTTTGTTGTTTTGTTTTATTTTGTTTATTAAAATGGGTTTTGCTATGCTTGTTGCCCAGGCTGTCCTCAGGTTCTGCATAGCTTAGTCTGACTTCAAAACACAAAGTCCTTCTTTAACTTTTATCTCCCAGGTGGCAAATGAGTTCTTAAACTATTCTTTTCTTCCCCATTGATTATCCTCTTTTTAATTTTATTTTTATTTTATTATTTTAACCTACTTCATAGTCTACTTCATAGTGTTTATCATGGCTTTAAGATATTAGTTCTTTTTTATGTGATCAGTTTCCATTAACAAAATAAAAATTCCATGAAATTAAGAATGTTTCAATCTTCTTTTGTTTGTTAATCATAGGTTCTGATTCTTCAATAATTCTAGGCATTAATTAAATATTAATCATTCAAAAGATGCTGATATTAAAGAGTAGACCAAAGAATAAAAAGGATGAAAAAAATAAAGGATCAAACAAAGTAGAAATTTGAGACAAATAAGACAAAGAAGTAAGTCAGAAAAATTCAAATCCAAAGGACATAATCGAAAACTTACAGTACACATAGTCCATACAATAAAAAGTTGTCTTTATGTATTACTTTTACCTTTTTTAATTTATATCTTATTTAGTACAAAGCACAGAATAGACCTTTTGTAAATATCTTGAGAGTCATAATATTAATTTTCAGTAACAAGTTTATATGTATGTATGTATGTATGTATGTATGTACATATGTATGTGTTTACTCATTGGTTCTAATGAGAAACACTTAAAAACTAAACAAATATTTTCTGATGGATTAATAATTTATAAATAAATAAACATGGAACATTTCAACAAACCATTGTTCCTGTTTCTTAGTGTGAGGACATATTTTGAGAACTTATTATTTTATATATATTTAATTAATTATTTTATTTATTTAAATTCTGAATGTTGCCCTTTCCTTATTCCCCATCCTAGAGTTCTTAACTCCATCCATCCTGCCCTTTACCTCTGGGAGGGTGCTTCCCCACCCATCGACCAGGCACTGACTGCAGGGCATCGATCTTCCCTGGGGCATTAATTCTCTACATAATTAGGCAAATCCTCTCCCACTGATGCCAGAGAAGGCATTCCTCTGCTATATATGTGTCATGGGGCCATTGAACAGCTCATTTATGCTCTTTGATTGGTGGCTTAGTCTTTGGGATCTCCCAGGAGTCTGGGTTATTTGACACTGTTTGTCTTCCTACGGGGTTGTTATCCCCTTGGGCTCCTTCAATCCTTCCCCTAACACTTCCACAGAGGTCCTCAACCTCAGTCCAATAGTTGGGCGTATATTCATCTGTATCTATCAGCTGCTGGAAGAGACTATCAGAGGACAGCCATGCTTGGCTCTAGTCTGCAACCATAGCATAACATCAGTAATAGTGTCAGGGTTTGGTGCCATTGGACAGATCACAAGTTGGACCAATCACTAGATGGCCTTTCCTTCAGTCTCTGTTCCATTTTTGTCCCTGCATTTCTTTTAGACAGGAACAATTTTGGTTCAAATTTTTTGAAGGTGGGTTGATGACTCCATCCCTCCACAAGCGGCACTGTCTGTCTAATTGATATAGTCTCTTCAGGTTCCAACTCCTTACTCTTGGGCATTTATGTTAAGGTCTTCCCCCTTGAGTCCTGGGATTCTCCCATATCCCAGGTCTCTGGGACTTTCTAGAGGTCCCCCCACTCACTGTATATGTACATTTCCATTCACTGCTCTGACCCTCTGGGTTTCTTTCCTGTGCCCCTCATATGTGGAGCATGGGTCCTGTTGGGTTGTGTTGTGGTTCTGGAGTGTCTGCCACTGCTCAGGGGAGGCAGAAGCCCGGGAATTTGACTGAATTTCCTCCACGCAGCACTGGACAGACACTGGGCTGTGAGAAGCTGCCAAGCTTCGCCTGGGTATGGAAGTCTCAGCCTGAAGTCCAGCGGTGGAGAGGGGTGGGCAGAGCTCCTGGGTGGGGGTCTCCAGTCTGAAGAGGCTGGTCTGGAGAAGGGTGGTCTTTGTCTTTGGGCTCCCAGATGATGTGAAGGCGTATGGGCTGGATTGATCCACAGCCGAGAAGGATGAGGGAGAGAGCTCTGGTAGTGCTCCGCTGTGTGAGAGACTCTTGGTTACAGCACTCTTGCCTGGGTTGGCCAGCTCAGCTTGAATGGGTGGCCTTCGTGGCAGGAATGTAGAGAAGTCTTCTAGCAGGAGATTAAGAAGCAGCTCGGTAATCAAAGGCATTCTCCATGGTTCTCCATGGCGGACCCCAAAGACACGAGGAAGTCCATGGTTTCAAAGGGTTTGTTACCACGGAGGAAAGTAGATCTGGTTGTATCCCTCCTCCCTGTTTCTCAGGGCGAGCCTGACTTAAATAGGGTGGGAGGAATGTCTGGGGAAGAATGTTTAATTGGCTACGCCCTCTGGCCTTTAGGTATCTCATTAATATGGAAATCTGTTGAAGCTCTGAGGCCTGTAGTCATGCCCTCTACCTGTGCTAGGTGATATAAACCTCTTTGGGAGGGGCTGTAGGGGAATTGCCCTATGTGACTGAAAAGTACAGATCAATGAAGGTCTTAGGCCGAATGTCAGGAGCCTGGAGTTTGGGAGTGTGGCAAAATATATGTCATCCCCTTTGGGTCTCTGGCCATCTCTAGCCAGTGCTCTACCAGAAACCAAGCTATCCTTTCAGGGTCCCATACCCATACATGATCCTGCCCAGCTTTTTAACTCCCCACCTCTCTTCCACCCAGGGCCCTCCCTACCTCTGCCTCCAGTGATTATTCTGTTCTCCCTTCTAAGTGGGATTTAAGCATCCTCATTTGGGCCTTCTTTCTTGTTAAGGACTTCTTAGGGTCTGTGGGGTGTATCATGGGTATTCTTTACCTTTTGGCTAATATCCACTTATTGGTGAGTACCATGGATATCTATTGGGTCTGGGTTACCTACTTAGGATATTTTCTAGTTCCATCCATTTGCCTGAAAAATTCATGATGTCTGCCTTTTTTTGTTTTGATTAATATTATTCTTTAATCTTTTTTTAACAGTCCAGATTTATTCCACTCCCTGTCCACACGTCGACTGTTCGAAATCCCACATCTCCTCCTCCTTCCCCCAGTCTCCAAGAGGATGTCCTTACCCCTTTATCCCCCACACTCCACAAGACCTCCCCACTCTCTGGGACCCCAAGTCTCTCCTGGGTTAGGTGCATCTTCTCTGACTGAGTCCTGACCCAACGGTCCTCTGCTGAATACGTGTTGAGGCCTCATATCAGCTGTTGTATGTTGCCTGGCTGTTGGCTCAGTGTCAGAGATCTCAGAGGCCAAGGTTAATTGAGACTGCTTGTCTTCCTATAGGGTCGCCCTCCTCTTCAGCTTCTTTGAGCTTTTCCCTAATTCAACCACAGAGGCCCCCAGCTTCTGTCCATATGCTGGGTGGAAATAATCTGCATTTGACTCTTTCAGCTGCTTATTGGGCCTTTCAGAGGGCAATCATGATAAGCCCCTGTTTGAAACCACACCATAGCATCAGTAATAATGTCAGGCCTTGGGGCCTCCCCCTGAGCTGGATCTCAATTTGGGCCTGTCACTAAACCTCCTTTTCCTCAGACTCTTCTCCATTTTTGTTCCTGCAGTTCTATCAGACAGAAACAATTCTGTGTCAGAGCTTTTGACTGTGAGATGGAAACCCCATCTATCCACTTTATGCCCTGTCTTTCTACTGGAGGTGGACACTACAAGTTTCCTCTCCCCACTATAGGGCATTTCATCTAAGGTCCCTCCCTTTGAGTCTTGAGAGTTTTTCACCTCCCAGGTCTCATACATTCTAGAGGGTTCCCCCACCTCCTACTGCCCGAGGTTGCCTTTTTCCATTAATCTTGCTGGCCCTCAGAGCATCAGTCCTGTTCCCCTCCAATATCTAATCATGTTCCCCTCTTCCCCTCCCTGTCACCTTTCCCACCCAGGTCTATCCTTCCCCAGTCCTGTGATTGCTTTCTTCTCCCACCCACATGGGACTGAGTCATCCTCACTTGGGCCCTTTGGCTTGTTAGCCTTCTTGAATTCTATGTACTATATTCTGGGAATTCTGCACATTTTTGGCTAATATCCACTTAGTAAGAAAATACCATACTGTCCTTTCGGGTCTAAGTTACCACACTCAAAATGATACTTTCTATTTCCATCCATTGGCCTGCAAATCTCATGATGCCCTCATTCTTAATAGCTGAGTAGTATTCCATTGAATGAATGAAACAAATTTTCTGTATCCATTCTTTGGTTGAGGAACATGTGAGTTGTTTCTAATTTCTGGCTATTATAAATAAGACTGCTATGTGTGTTCTTTAGTGGTTGGGTTTCCCCACTCAAGATATTTTCTAATTCCATCCATTTGCCTAAGAATATCATGAATTAATTGTTTTTGATAGATGAATATTACTCCATTGTGTAAATGTACCACATTTTATGTATCCATTCCTCTGTTGAAGGACTTCTGGGTTCTTTCCAGCTTCTGACTATTGTAAATAAGGCTGCTATACACATAGTGGAGCATCTGACCTTGTTATATGTTGGAGAATCTTCTGGGTATATGCCCAGGAGTGGTATAGCTGGGTCCTCAGGTAATGCTATGTCCAATTTTCTGATGAACCACCAGACAGATTTCCAGAGTGGTTGTACCAGCTTACATTCCCACCAAAAATGGAGGAGTGCTTTGCATTCTTCACATATTCACCAGCCTCTGCTATCCCCTGAGTTATTGATCTTAGCCATTCTCAATGGTGTGAGGTGGAATCTCAGGGTTGTTTCGATTTGCATTTCCCTGATGATTAAGGATGTTCAACATTTCTTTAGGTGATTTTTAATCATTTGAGTTTTCTCAGATGACAGTTCTTTATTTAGCTCTGTATCCCATTTTTTAATTGAGTTGTATGATTGTCTAGAGTCTAATTTCTTGAGTTCTTTGTATATATTGTATATTAGCCCTCTATCAGATATAGGATTGGTAAAGATCTTTTCCCAATCTGTTGGTTGTCGCTTTGTCCTATTGACAGTGCCCTTTGCCTTATAGAAGCCTTGCAACTTTATGAGGTCCCATTTGTCAATTCTTGATCTTAAGGCATAAGCCATTGGTGTTCTGTTCAGGAACTCTTCCCCTGTGCCCATGTTTTCGAGGTTCTTACCCACATTCACTTCTATTAGTTTCAGTGTATCTGGTTTCATGTGGAGATCCTGGATCCACTTGGAATTGAGCTTTGTACAAGGAGATAAGAATGGATAGATTTGCATTCTTCTACAGGCTCACCTCCAGTTGAACCAACAACATTTGTTGAAACACTCTTTTTTTCCACTGTATAGTTTTAGCTCCTTTGTGAAAGATCAAGTGACCATAGGTGTGTGGATTAAGTTCTGGGTCTTCAATTCTATTCCATTGATCTTCTTGCCTATCTCTGTACCAATACCATGCAGTTTTTATCACTATTACTCTGTAGTATAGGTTGAGGTCAGGGATGGTGATTTTTTCCCCCAACTCTGACCCCTTGAAGTTGTTTTATTGTTGAGAATAGTTTTTGCTATTCTGAGTTTTTTATTACTGCAAATGAATTTGAGATATTCTTTCTAACTCTGTGAACAATTGATTTGGAATTTTGATGAGGATTGCATTGAATCTGTAGATTGCTTTCGGCAAGATGGCCACTTTTACTATATTAATCCTGCCAATCCATGAGCATGAGAGATCTTCCCAACTTCTGAGATCTTCTTCAATTTCTTACTTGAGAGACTTGAAGTTATTCTCATACAGATGTTTCACTGTCTTGGTTAGATTCACACCAAGGTATTTAATATTATTTGTGACTATCATGAAGTGTGTCATTACCATAATTTCTTTCTCAGCTTGTTTATCCTTTGAGCAGAGGAAGGCTACTGATTTATTTTAGTTAATTTTATATCCAGCCACTTTGCTGGAATTGTTTATTAGGGAGTTCTCTGGTGGAAGTTTTGGGGTCACTTAAGTATACTATCATATCATCTGCAAATAGTGATATTTTGACTTCTTCCTTTTCAATTTGTATCCCTTTGACATCCTTTTGTTGTCTAATTGCTCTGACAAAGACGTTGAGTACTATATTGAATAAGTAGGGAGAGAGTGGTCAGTCTTGTCTAGTCCTTGATTTTACTGGGATTGCTTCAAGTTTCTCTCCATTTAGTTTGATGTTGGCTACTGGTTTGCTGTATATTGCTTTTACTAGGTTTAGGTTAAGTACTTCTCAGTCATTTGAGATTCCTATGATGAGAATTCTGTTTACCCCTGTACCATTTTTTTTAATTATGTTATTTGTTTGTTTGTTTTTTGTCAAGAGCCATAATGGGACAAGCTAATAATTTGCAGGTAATCATACTAAAATGGCTTACCTTGGATTATTATATAATCTGAGACAATTGAATCCTTATTAGACATGGCTGTAAGGTACTTATTTTAGGAAAGATTCCTGCTATTAATATGCTTTTCCTATTATTATTAAACAAATATAGCAATCACTAAGTAATAGCACACCCTTTGGAGCAAATCTCTGCAGATCCACAAAGATGTACTGTCTTGTGTTGATGCTATATAAATAGATGACTTCTTAGGTCTTAATGATGATCCTATAAGAATTCCTAAAATTATGTCAATGATTAATAAGCTCTTTTGTAATGGAACTGCTATAAGGTCCTTTTCTGATAGTCAAAACTGCAATGAGTATTCTGCCAGTCTCCCAAGTGTCACCAGATAATTGCTCTTAGATAGTAACCAGATTCTCCTACTCAGAGCACATTCCAAGAAGTTGTAAAACAATTAACAAAGGTCATTAAAAGGAAACTAACGATTTATTATAGGTGCTAAGACAGAAGATAAAATATGGCCTGGGTTTATCTATACAAAACTTCACTAAAAACTTGTAGTTTTACACCTTCAGTGAACCTGTGGAGCTAGACAGATGATGGATGTTTAGTCAGATAATTACACCTAATGGATATGCATGTAAACATTTTCTGTTGGAAACTTCTATTTCAATTTATGATTTGATTTCTGGTGTGAACTTGTCATGAATTTTGTAACATGTGATCATGTATTCTGAAAGATGTATGAGTACTGAGGACAAAGAGATGACAGGCAGATAGAATAAAGAGATAGAATAGAATTTTTTTCCTTTCCCCAGATAGAGTAGAATTTTTCCCTTTCCCTCCATAGAATCCTTCTGCTTTTCCCCTTTTATATTAAGTTGTAAAAAAATTTTACAACTTAGTAATAGACATTATAACTACTTTGCAAGTGTCCTTTACTTCCTGCTACTTCAGACTAGTTAGAGCCCAGCAGTTCCTGCTGAGATAGAACAAAGGCCACATTGCCTAATCCTCTGCTGTTAGGCTACAGGTGTTAATCACCTAAGGCTGCAGTCTCTTACCCTCAGAAGGAGCAAGAAAGTTTTAGGACTTTTTAGAAGTTATCATCAGCATTTCAGTACAGGCCAGAGAGCCAGAAAGTCCTGAGACCCTCAGACTTTAAAGCCATTACCAGAGTCCTACTCTGTGCCCCTGCCACTACCCTCTCTGGGATGGGAGGCTCTCCGCATTAGTTTGTTTTGTTTTAATGTTTTGGAGTCTACTTTCTTAAGTTCTTTATATATTTTGGATATTAGCATATTAGCCCTCTATTGTATGTAGGGTTACTGAAAAGAGAATAACTGAGGCACACAAATGTGGCTTGAAGTAAAAAAAACATGGGAAGGATGGAGAGAGGTAAGGGGGCATAATGTAATTATATATATATATATATATATATATATATATATATATATATATATATATATATCAGGTGAGATGTCACAAAGTTTTGTTTAAATAATGTTTAATTAGTTAAACTGTGATTGATATGATAATTGGTGAAACTGACCTGAGATATTTTGTGAGTACACATATATGTGTGTGCACAAACATATATGGAGAAAGAGGAAAGGGTATGGGAAGAGAGAAGGAGATGGAAAGAGAGAAGTACATTATTGCATACTGTAGAAATAATTCATTTAAATTATGTTCACACAGAAAGAATTTTTAACATAATATATTGAAAAGTAGTTTAAGTGTTTTAATGACAGGATACTTGGATTCCTACCCAAATATGTCATTTAAATCACACGGGATCTGGTAAAAGTCACTTGTCAGTTCACATTCAAAATCTATTTGTTAAATGTGGAATGATAGATAAGAGGATAGTGGTTATTATCATCTAAAAATTTCCTTTACTGATACTCTTCTAAAGTCCTTTCAGAAACTATTGCCTTAGAACAATTCATAATTGGAAATGTTCATAGATGTCATGAAAAAGAATTTCAATGGGAGTTTTAGCTATCTTAGAGAAAATGTGCCATCTGTTTATAAAAGTAAAGAGACTGTGTCTCGAATTATGATAAGTTACCTAAAGTAATATTCACTCATTTTGTTTAAAAGAGTGATATATACGCAGGACAGAGAAATCAACCAAAACACTTACTTCTTGCTGACTAACTTACATAGTGTCAGAAGGTAATGTGCAGGTTACAATAGGAGAAAAGATATCAATGGCCTTACATAGCACCAAAAACTGCATACTACAATATTGACCACCATACAAACTGTCCAACTGCATTCTAAATATTTATGATTACATTCATAGATTGTCCATTTTTTAATTTATGTCTGAGAAGCTTCTATTTGCAGTATGTAGTGGTTAATGCAGAGATTTATTGCTTGCTAATATACCAAATATAAATAAATCTTAGTGCTTAACTAACTTTGCTTGAATCTTCTAAATCAGCCCCCTCACCCCATGAAAGGCTCAGGGAACTTTAAAAGACATGGGCTGGAAAAATATAAGAGCAGGGAATGTGGAAAATAGATGTGAAATATTGGCCTCTGTAGATGACCTCATGTTTGTATATACCCACTCTAAGCAGCTGTGATAACTTTCATAACACCTGTGCAAGATCAATCTAATATATGTTCCAGCATGAATGAAGAGGGCCACCCCAGGGATCAGTCCTATCAAAGGAGCTATTGTCAGCAAATCGCTGCTGAGGTAGGGAGAGTCATGCTCCTTCTAGGTCATGATTGAAGGCATTTGTTTATGTTGCAGTGGACACTTACACACCATGCACATATTGGCAATAATAATTTGACTCTGGAATTTTTGATAACAAAAAATAAAATAAAATAAAATAATAAAATAAAATAAAATGAAGACATCTGAACTGGCTACTCTTCGGGAAGTCCTCATTTCGGTTCTCAATAACCACATGGTGGTTCACAACCATCTATAATGTGATCTGTTTCTCCATTCTGGCATACAGTTGTACATGCAGATAGAGCACTCTTACAAATAAATTAATAAATCAAAAAGTAGAAGGAAGAGGAGAAGGAGGAGGAGGCGGAGGGGGTGAGGAGGAGGAGAAGAAGAAGGAGAAGAAGAAGAAGAAGAAGAAGAAGAAGAAGAAGAAGAAGAAGGAAGAAGAAGAAGAAGAAGAAGAAGAAGAAGAAGAAGAAGAAGAAGAAGAAGAATTAGAAGAAGACAGGAAGTTGAGATAGAAATGGGACAGAGGTACTAAGGAAAGTTGGAAGGTGATAGTATTGAATGGATATGATTAATGCATATTGAATATGAAATATGAAATGAATATGAAACTTTCAGAAATAAAAATATTACTTTAAAATTTGAAAATAGAATCATATAAACCTGATTAGTCTGTTATAATTTTCCTCTGGCAAGTGTAGCATTTCGTTTATTGTACACTTAGGTCTGTGTTAGTTTTAATATTATTATTCTGATAACTGTTTGAAAGTTGATTTGAAAAGATAATTGAACTAAATTACATATTTTCAAATAGACTATTTCTGAACATGTAGCTTAGGGTTTAGAATAATAGTCTAACATATCAGAGGCTCTAGATTCATTTCTATGCATCACTTAAAGCAAGGAGTGCGGACACAAAGATTTTAATTTCATACATTCTGCAGGTACAAGTAAGAAGTTTCGAGACTACTAGCTCATGTTAGGCCCTAGAAAGCTAGAGGACCACCTGGCATATATTAAATTCTGTCTTTAACCAACAGAATAACAATTATATCTAATAAAATATTATTTTTATTCATAGACTAAAGCAAAGTATTATCACAAGATATATTTAAATCTCCAAGCACCTTTTTGTGGATCATACAAGTGTTTGAACAAAAATGTAATTGAGTAATGTAAATAACAACTAAAATATATTTTGAAATGGCTCAAATTATTCATTTTAATCTTCTATTCATCATGCAATTTTAAAATTTATATAATTATAAATTAAAATGGATCATGGAGTTATTTCTGAAAAACATTTCCCTAAATTGTGCATACTGGAAGAAATGAGGTACATCATTTAAACAAAGACATTTACACGTGTTTGAATTATATTCACAATATGGAGTTAATAGGTTCTTAGTGTTTTAAAGAGTATGGGACAGAAGAGTGATTGACATGTTTAGAAAAATGATATCTAGAATGATCAAAACATTACATTATTTTAAAGAACATCTGACTTCAAAATTTACATCAACTCCCTGAACTAAAAATGAATATGGAATCTACTGATTTTTCTCATTGATAAAAATAGAAAGTGATTGTGAGAGTTATTCTCTACAAATTGCTACAGCAACAGCACACACACACACACACACACACACACACACACACACACACAAAACCAGTCAGAATTTTTATCTTTGAGAGATTTTAAAAGAGATTAGTTGTTTTTTAAATAGCAAGTAGTATGATGTTCAAACATTTTAAATAATTTTGTTTTAGAAATCCTGAAATAAAAACTAAATTATATTTATTAATTATTTTCACAAATCACTTTAAATTTAAAATTAACTAGAGCAAGCAATCTTTCCAGACCATGAACAAAATCTATTTAAAAAAAGAGTACATTACTATAATCAATCACCAGGTGTTTATTTACCTGCAAAGATAAAGCATATTCTAACATTTAGCCATCTGTCCATCAAGATTATATATTGACAATCTGCTGTGTATGGAATAGTTAACCTTAAAACAAATCAATCACATAAAAGTCAAGATTTGAATACTGAATATAAGAAAATGACAGGACGTTTTAAAATTTCTGGTTAACAGTTTAATAAAGATTTCCTTTATCACTTTGCATTTCTTTTGTTGATAAACTCTTGGAAGGTACTGTTGAACTCTACTATGAAGCTTAATTAGAATGATAAATATATATTCTTGAAAGTGTTATGATAGCAACCTTATAACTAGGCTCTGTTAATGTTACCATCTGCCATGCTCATATAGTTCTATAGAAAAGTATAGTACAATAGCTTCTACATATGTTAGTAAGCCAATAACTAAAGGAGTAATACTAACTTAGTTCCCAACTATATTTTAAAAGCTACATTTTAACTTTTTTGTATCATATAATGTAATAGTCAGTGTTCTCAGTAAAAAATATAAAGAACAATCCCCTTGGATTTTTAAATTTTTATTTCAATGTAGATATAATAATAATGTTTCTCTTTGGAGATGGTTAGCAGTGCTTACTGATATTCTATGCATCTGTTAGGTGCTTTACAAATAAATGTTATATATTTGTTATCATCTCTGGTGTAAAAAGCTACTGGAAAATAATATAGAGATTTATAAAATGAGGATCACTGTAATATAACCAGTTTCATCCAAAGTTGAAAGCACTGAGTATCATGGTTTCAGGAACAGTTAAAATTCACTATTTAAGTTAGCTAAAATTAAAGAAAGAATAGCAAGAATAGTAAAAATTGAAAGGGCAAAAACAAAATGGATAAGAAAAAGAGATACAGATATTCTCCAAATTCTATATGTGCCTTATAATAACATCTATGTTTAAAACAACATGTTACATCCTTCTCCAAAGTCTATCTTAGGGAGTATCTTTGATCCCTTCAATGCATTCACCCAGGCTTCCAGATCTAATGTAGGTCCCACATCTAGTGCCTTGAGCTACTCTAGTCACACCTCTCTGTACGACATCTAAAGTCTAGGATTTTGCCAGGACCATTTTTACCTATACGCAATCCAAAAGCCTCTCCAATGCTACATCTGACATTTTTACCTACCCAAATATATCCTCACATTTCTGGCATGGAGGACTAGGAGGCACACCCTATATATCAGTCCAGTCCTCTCTGTCTACTTGATTTTATTCCAAACTGAAGCTATTTCCAATTTCTAGGCTCATCCTGTCAACACATCCTCTCATTTTCCCTAAGTTGCTCTGTTCAAATCAAACGTAGAACTGACAAAAGAAGTCTGTATGCCCATATTCTGTCACAAGAATGTCAGTGTGGAAGATGAAGCTGGTATCTTCTTTCCAAAATCGATCAGTCCTATAGATCTGGCAATGAGAATTACCTACATGAACCACAGTACACAGATTTTAAAAGAACTATAAGGATGAACAACAAAACCAATTAATTAACTGGACCCCTCAGAGTTCCCAGGGTCTAAACCACCAACCAAAGAGTATAAATGGACTGGTCCATGGCTCTAGGTACATATGTAGCAGAGGACTATCTAATCTGGAATCAGTGGCAGGGTAGACACTTGGTCTTGTGGAGGCTTGATTCCCCAGAGAAGGAGGATGCTAGAGGGCTAACACAGGATTGGGTGGTTGGGTTGGGGAACACCTTCATAGAGGCAAAGGGTGGGGGAATGGGATGGGGGGTTTGTGAAGTGGAGACTGGGAAGGGGGATTTCATTAGAAATATAAATGTATAAAATGATTAATAACAAAGGGAATATAAAAAAACAAAATTGAAATATAGAAAATGTCATCAAATCGTTCAAGGTTTTAAGACACAAAGAAACAACTGAATGACATTAAGGAAAAACAATTTAGAGAAAATAAAGGCATGAATGATGCCTCCAATCCCTGTCAAAAAAAAAGAAAGAAAAAACACAAAACCTGATAGAAATGATGAAGGCAACCCAGAACTTCAGAACAAAATTGAATATGGTAATAGAAACACTAAGAACTCAAGATGAAATGAAGATGGAATTGAAAAAAATGCCAACAACTCAACTAGAAAAATCAAAGGAAAGCCTTACAATTAGAAAGAATCAAGTAGAAAATTCTTGTCAATTATATGTGAAATGCAGTATTTAAAGGAAATTACATCACACATATTTTCTCACCTCAAAGAAACAAACTATTAATCAGTAACAAGAGAACTCTGGAAATTATATAAATGAATAAAACATATACAGTATGATCCTGAAAAAAACTTAAAAGAGAAAATAAGTTACATTGAAACAAAAAGGGGGAAATATTTTATTAAAGCTTACCAATTATTTTATCGATGTATTTATTTTTATTTTATCTGCATGAGTGTTTAGCCTGGAGATATAAATATATATATATATGTATATGTATATGTATATGTATATGTATATGTATATGTATATGTGTATATATATATATATATATATATATACATATACATATACATATATATATCGCATGTATGATGCCTGGTGTAACAGATGTTAGGAGACAGAGCTGGATCTCCTTGAAATGGAGTTAAAGGATGCTGTAAGCTACCATGTGGGTGTGTGGGTGCTAGAAACAAAGTCCATGTCCTTTAAAAAAGCATTAAGTCCTTTTAAACACCAAGCAATATCTTTAACCCTATCAATTGGCTTTCTTTAAAGAAAAACTTGTATGTATATATATAAATAATACAAGGATATATATATATATATATATACATATATATATATATATATATATGTTTCTTTGATGATGAGTAATATCTGTACTGACCTGTGGCCATAAAAATAAGTATTTAGAAAACAAATATGGAAACAACAGCTAGTGAAATTATGGAGAACGACGGACAATGTGTTTCCCAGGTCCAACTTAAATAACCATCACATAACCCATGTATTTGAAGCTCCAGAAATATTAAGGAAGAAGAAGAAAGATTTTAAGAACTAAGAGACCAAGAAGTCTACTGTCAGACTGCTTTCCAGCCATGACAAGAAAACTACTCCCATGAAATCTCAACAACATTGTTGCCTAAAGAAAATCTAAGCAATTCCAACAACAGCTGACATCCCAATGGAGATATGGAGAATCTCACAAGGTCTCACTCCTAGATGAAGAGCTACAGGCACGTAACTGCTGAGAAGAAAAGCTGGCTAGAAGAAGCTAAGGAGGAGGGCAACTCCATAGGAAGTCCAGCAGTCTCAACTAACCTGGACCCCTGAGATCACCACCAACCAGGCAACATACATGTGCTGGTCTGAGGCCCCTAACATATATACAGCAGAGGATTGCCTGGTCTGTCCTCAATGAGAGAAGATGCACCTAACCCTTGAGAGACTTGAGGCCCCAGGAAATGGGGAGGCATTGTGGGGTGTTGAGGGTGGGATTGTGGGAACATCCTCTTGGATACAGTGGAAGAGGAATGGGATGAGGAACTGCTGGATGGAAGAATAGGAGGGGGATAATGACTGGAGTGTAAAAAAAAAGGATTAAAGATTTGTTTAAAAAAAAAGAAAAAAATTAGTCTTTCCAAGGAACGAACATCCAATTACATATAGTCCATCCTAGAAACATATATGTACACATCACTATATGGTTTCAGTAGGATGTATTCATAAATTAATGGAAACCTCAGAGCACAGGAAGAGCCAATTGTGTGAGTTTAATGTTAGGCAAGACCAGTGTCCAGTGCAGAGGTTAAATTATTGGGGTGGAGCAGTTTCCTCTTATCTTTTCTGTCTTCTTCTAATCTTAAGTTGATTAATGATGACCACCTAAATCAAAGAAAGAAATCTGATTTACAAATGTGCCAATTTAAATCTTAACCTCACTCTCAAACTATCTCTTACATGCATACTCAGGGTAATGCTGGGAAAATGTCTAGGTATTGCAAGGACCAAGTCAAGTAACACATCAATTATTTATGACAATAAGTTGAAGACATTGGAACCCTTTATTCATTGCTGATAGGAATATAAAGTAATTCAATGACTATTGCACTTGGTATAGGAGTTCCTCAAAATGAATTTTGCTTGGTGTTTTGTTTGTTTAAGACTGTGTCTCTGTGCATTGTAACTTTAATTTCTTTTGAATCTTATTTTTAACGATGGTTCTTAAATGCTTTAACTTCCCATTTAGCCCACTACCTAATAAAGGTAGTGGAAAAGAAAGGGTAAGGGGAAAGTGAGCCTGTTTAGAAAGGTTCTTTGGAGCAACTCATCTGTATTGTCTGGAAATCAGCAGTTCATTTCACAAGAGTCAGCAGCTGCAGCTTGATCCACTCACAAATTCTTTATGGATACACCAGCAATCCAGTTAGGTAGAGTAAAGACAGCAAACAGGAATCAGCAATGATGGCATGACCTAGTAAAGACAGCCAGGCCTCAGCCTAGGCACAAGTCAGCAGGAGAGACTAGCAGGAAGTCCAGGAGAAGTTCTCAGTTATGCCTCTCTCAGCAATGGTAAGATCAGTGAAGACAGGAAACCCACAAGCATTGCACAGCTAGCTCTACCACCAAGCCAACCTTAGCCTCTATTACTGTCCATCAAGCTCTAATTAAACTCCCTCCAAATATCACTTGTCCTTCATAGGTCTTACTTCACCAATATCTCTTGCGTCAGCATGTGTCTTGCTCAACTGACATCACACCACCAATTATCCAGAGTCTGAGGAAGAAGCAAAAACCTACAGCATACCACCAGAAAATGTTTGATGTGTTTCTCTCTATGGATTCCCAACAAATGAAGCTCAACTACACAATGTTAGGTGGACCAATACATGTCATTAACAAATAATCTCTCATTAAGTGTCCTTTCATGTGCTTGCTTTAGCAGAACAACTTTTCTCCTGTGTTTGCTATAGTGAAACATTTCTTCATGAGTCTCTTTTAGCCTTTAACCTGTATCCAGTTCAGGGAAACACTCCTTCACGTATTTTCCCCAGCAAAATATCATACAACACAATTGATTCTCCAAAGAACCTCTAAGTTCCACTTCAGTACATAGCCCTGTTTATCCTGGAACTCACTATATAGACAAGGCTCACCTCAAACTCACAGAGACCCATCTACCTCTGCCTCTCAAGTGCTGGTATTAACGGAATGCACCAGACTACCAGGCTAAAAATGTTCAAAAATACTATCCTTTCAATCAGAAGCTCTAGAAGTTGATGTTGTTGAAATTAAAAATAAAGAACAAAGAGTTGGATATACTTATCCATAAAAGCAATGTTGACAATATAAAAAGTGTAGAAGCAACCCATCAAAAAAAGAATGATGAATTATATATATATATACATGCACACATATACACACATATATATAGTAAAATGACCTTGGGCATTTAAATTGAAGCTCCTCTAACACATATCACACATAATGAATACTAAGGACATTTTACTAAGAGAAATGAACCAGCTATAAATGTACAAATTCTCTATCATTGAGGTGTTTGCAACAGTCAACTCAATTGAGACATAGCATATACTAATGGCTTTCACTCAGATCCTGATTCTAAAGTCACACTTCTCTGATGCTACTTCTTTGACTCTTTTACATCCCTGTATAATTACTAGTATTTTTGTGAAGCCTAGCAAGATAGCCTTAGATGTTATTCCTATATAAGATCATCTGTTATTTACCTTAAATCTTTAACTTCTCATCTTTTGTGTTATCTAATATATGTGAAAATTTCAGGAGATATATATATATATGAGAGTCAGAATATTTTCCAGCTTCCTAATATCATGAGTGATTTGAAAATCCAGGAAATTGACCTTAATAGGTTTTCTTCCCCAAACTGTACTTGAACTTCTGACAAATTTGATATCTAAATTACAAAGACAGCAGAAACAACTAAAGAGCACTTTTAATCAAAACCTGCAATGTAAAGGAAAGCTCAACAGACTCTTAATAAGGAATCATGTGCCATTTATAACTAATGCTTACCAAAATCCAGATATACTTAGAAACCTAGTATGTAGGCAAGATACTCTAGTGACTAAGCAAGTCAGAAATGATTAAATACATGTTTATAGATGAATAAATGATATAAATAACTCCTATACAAACAACCTTCCCTGAGTTGCAAATTTATAAAATGAGTACAAGTATAATAACATTCTCTATTACTATAGATATGGATACAATTGATTGAATAGTATTATCAGGTACCAGTATATATCTAGTTAAGTAGCAGGTCAGTGATATAACTTTGTTCCCTCAAAGGTAAAAGAACTGAAACAGTTTCTTAACCTTTAAAATCTCCAAAAATGCAATTATACATTTCCCAAGACAGTGACAACTTTCATTTAGAAGCCTATACTTTCTGCTTATATACAGACATAACAGTATCCTGTTTCCTACACTTTCTATCAGTACCTTTTTGCCTTATTAAACAGTTTTAAAATTTCTCTAAGAATGAAAAGTGCTAAGCAAAGCAATTTACAACTCATTCTTGCATACTACTTCTCATTTAAATGTTCAAATCCTATTAAACCCAATCACTCATTAATATCAATATCCTTGAGAAGTTAAGTGGTAATTTACCCTGATTTCATAGAAAAGGGGGGAAAGAATTAAAAGGACTTTGCCTATAATTAAATTACTGTACTCATATAAGCATATCCTTACTGCTGTTCTATTTCTATTTCTCTAGTAGCAAAAGAGAAAGCAAATACCCACAAGATTCTTCCATTTCTGCTTGTAAAAATAACATTCACACCAATTCATTATTGTGAAAAGAAAAAAAGTGTATGATTCCCTCACCACCTCTCCTTTTTTAGGGCAAAATTCTTCCAAAAAATTGGTGAGCAACATACTCAATTGATAAGATTTTTGATTTTAGCAGAAGGAGAAAAGAATTTGAATGTATACTCTTTTATCTAACCACTCGATGAATACTTGTGACAGCATTTTGAGTCTTGAGTATGATATGTGTAAACTGGAAGTGAGAATAATAATAGGTATATCTCAGAATTTGTTAAATAAGTGCTTTTTAGGCAGCACATACACTAAAATTGGAATGGTACAGAGAAGATTAGCATGGCCTCTGTGCAAAGATGACACACAATTTCATGAAGCATTCCATATTTTTTCGTATCCTCATAGAAGCAGGAGGAAGGGGGATGGGATAGGGGATTCCTGGGTGGGGGGGAATGAGGAAAGGGGCCACAAATCCTTTCAGCTCCTTCAGTCGTCTCTCTAACTCCTACATTGGGAACCCCATAATCAGTTCAACAGTTAGCTGTGATCATCCACCTCTGTATATGTCAGGCTCTGGCAGACCTCTAATGAGACAGCTATATCAGGCTCCTGTCAGCATGCACTTCACAGCATCCACAACAGTGTCTGCCTTTTGTGACTGCACATGGGACAGACACTGAGGTGGAACAGTCTCCAGACAGCCCCTACTTCTGGTTTTATCCGACACTTTGTCTCCATATTTGCTCCCATGAGTATTTTGTTAAATTTTCTGAGAAGGATCGAAGCACCCATACTTTGGTCTTCCTTCTTCATGAGCTTCATGACGCCTGTGAGTTGTATCTTGGGTATTGTAAGCTTTTGGGATAATATCCAATTATCAGTGAGTGCATACCATATGTGTTCTTTTGTGATTGGGTTACCTCACTCAGTATATTTTCTAGTTTCATCCGTTTGCCTAACAATTTCATAAATTCATTGTTTTTAATAGACAAGTAGTACTCTACTGTGTAAATGTACCACATTTTCTGTATCCATTCCCCTGTGGAAGGACATCTGGGTTCTTTCTAGCTTCTGGCTATTATAAATAAGGCTGCTATGAACATAGTGGAGCATATGCCCTTGTTATATGTTAGAGCATCTTTTAGGTATATGCCTAGGAGTGATATAGCTAGGTCCTCAGGTAATACTATGTCCAATTTTCTTATGAATCACAAGACTGATTTCCACAGTGGTGTACCAGCTGGCAATCCCATCAACAATGGAGGAGTGTTCCTCTTTCTCCACAACCTCACCAGCATCTGCTATCACCTGAGTTTTTGATCTTAGTCATTCTGACTGGTGTGTGGTAGAATTTCAGGGTTGTTTTGATATGCATTTCCCTGATGACTAAGGATGTTGAACATTTCTTTAGGTGCTTCTCAGATGAGAATTCTTTATTTAGCTCTAAACCTCATTTTTAGAAGGGTTATTTTGTTGTTTGGAGTCTAATTTGTTGAATTCTTTGTATGTATTATTTATTAACCCTCTATGGGATATAGGATTGGTAAAGATCTTTTCCCAATCTATTGGTTGTCATGTTGTCCTATTGGCAGTGTCCTTTTTTTATAGAAGCTTTGCAATTTTATGAAGTCCCGTTTGTCAATTTTTGATCTTAGAGATAAACAGGCTAAGAAAGAAATTAGGGAAACTACATCTTTACAATAGTAACAAATAATATAAAATATTTTGGTGTGAATCTAACCAAGCAAGTGAATGATCTGTATGACCAGAACTTCAAGTTTCTGAAGAAAGAAATTGAAGAAGGTCTCAGAAGATGGAAAGATCTCCCTTGCTCAGGAATTGGCAGGAATAAGAGAGGAACAATGGCCATCTTGCCAAAAAGCAATCTGTAGATTCAATGCAATTCCCATTAAAATCTCAACTCAATTATCAAAGTTAGAAAAAGAAATTCTCTAATTCATTTGGAATAGCAAAAAAAAAAAAAAAAAGAACTATACTCAACAATAAAAGAACTTCTGGGGAAATCATCATCCCTGACCTCACACTGTACTACAGAACAATAGGGATAAAAACTGCATGGTATTGGTACAGAGACAGGCAAGAACATTAATGGAATAGAATCGAAGACCCAGAAATGAACTCACACACCTATGGTCACTTGATGTTTGACAAAAAAGCTAAAACCAGCCAGTGGAAAAAGGACAGCATTTTCAAAAAATGGTGCTGGTTAAACTGGAGGTCAGCATGTAGAAGAATGCAAATTGATCCTGTGGTTTTTTTTAATGAATGTTTTATTTATATTTCATATGTTGTCCCCTTACCCCATCCCCCATCCACCTAGGAACCCCCTATCCCTTCACCCCTCCTCCTGCATCTCTGTCGATCTACCCCAACATACTCACACCACTCCCACCCTCACACCCTCAAATTCCCACACCCTGGGGCATCCAGCCTTCATGAGACCAAGGATCTCTTCTCCCACCTATGCCCAGCAGGGCCCTCCACTATTATATATACAGCTGAAGCCATGGATCCCTCCCTAAGTGCTCCCAGGCTGGTGGTTTAGACTCTAGGAACTCTGGTTGGTTGATATTGTTGCTCTCCTCATGGGGCCTCAAAACCTTTCAGCTCCTACAGTCTTCACTGTGACTCCTCCATTGGGAACCCCATGATCAGATCAAAGGTTAGCTGTGAGTATCTGCCTGTGAATATGTCAGACTCTTGCAGACCTCTGAGGAGACATCCATATCAGGCTCTTATCAGCATGAACTTCCTGCCTTCCACATTAGTATTTACCTTTGGTGACTGCACATGGGATGGATACTCAGGTGGAATGGTCTTCAGACGGCTCCTTCTTCAGTTTCTGTCCCTCACTTTGTCTCCATATTTGCTCCCTTGAGTATTTTGTAACTCCTTCTAAGAAGGACCAAATCACCCCCACTTGGTCTTCCTTCTTCATGAGCTTCATGTGGCCTATGAGTTGAATCTTGGGTATTTCAAGGTTCTGGGCTAATATCTAGTAATCTATGAGTGAATACTATGTGTGTTCTTTGGTGATTGGCTTACCTCACTCAGGATGATATTTTCTAGTTCCATTCATTTACCTAGGAATTTCTCGAATTGATTATTTTTAATAGCTGAGTAATACTCCACTGTGTAAATATACCACATTTTTTTGTATCCATTCCTCAGTTGAAGGACATCTTGGTTCTTTCCAGCTTCTGGTTATTATAAATAAGGCTGCTACCAACATAGTTGAGCATATGTCCTTGTTATATGTTAGAGCATCTTCTGGGTATATGCCTAGGAGTGGTGTAACTGGATCCTTAGGTAATGCTATGTCCAATTTTCTAAGGAGCCGCCAGACTGATTTCTAAAGTGGTTGCACTATCTTGCAGTCCCACCAACAATGGAGGAGTGTTCCTCTTTCTCCATACCCTCCACAGCATCTACTATCACCTGAGTTTTTAATCTTAGCCATTCTGACTGGTATGAGATGGAATATCAGGGTTGTTTTGATTTGAATTTCCCTGATGACTAAGGATACTGAACATTTCTTTAGGTGCTTCTCAGCCATTCGAGTTTCCTCAGCAATAGGTCTGTCATACATGTATACTAACACCAAGTCTTCAGTCTCAGTGGAAAAACATTGAAACAGATGGCTATAAGCTAATGTAAACAGGAAGCTTTTGTGGAAATTTACAAGCCTGAGTAGTCATAGACCTTGTAAATAGGTAGCCTTGGCAGACAATACCAACTTAGATAAGGACAAGCGAGTCATAGGCAGAGTCATAGTGACTTGTCCCTTGAACCTTCACTTAGCCGATACCCAGTTCTGTAAGATATCTGTATTCCTCCTGAACAGCCACACTCCAGTGTCATTCCCTTCCCCACATCCGACCTTTCTGTGTTTATAACCCCTGTGTGAATGAATTATGATTTGAGAAAAAATAAATTATTAACAAAAAGAAGAAAAGTCTTTGTTAAGCTCTAAAACCCATTTTTGTAATAGGGTTATTTGGTTGTCTGGAGTCTAATTTCTTGAGATCGTTGTATATATTGGATATTAGCCCTCTATCAGATGCAGGATTGGTAAAGATCTTTTCCCAATTTGTTGGTTGTTGTTTTGTCCTATTGACAGTGTCCTTTTCCTTATAGAAACTTTGCAATTTTATGAAGTCCCATTTGTCAATTCTTGATCTTAAAGCATATGCCATTGGTGTACTGTGCCCAAGTATTCGAGGTTCTTCCCCATCTTCTCTTCTATTAGTTTCAGTGTATCTGGTTTTATGTGGAGGTTCTTTATCCATTTAGACTTGAGTTTTGTACGAGGAGATAAGAATGGATCAATTTGTCTTCTTCTACATGTTGTCCTCCAGTTGAATCAGCACCATTTGTTGAAAATGCTGTCCTTTTTCCACTGGACAGTTTTAGCACCTTTGTCAAAGATCAAGTGACCATAGGTGTGTGGGTTCATTTCTGGGTCTTCAATTCTGTTACATTGATCTTCCTACCTGTCTCTGTACCAATACCATGTAGTTTTTATCACTATTGCTCTGTAGTACAGTTTGAGGTCAGGGATGGTGATTTCTCCAGAAGTTCTTTTATTGTTGAGAATAGTTTTTGCTATCCTGGGTTTTTTGCTATTCCAAATGAATTTGAGAATTTCCTTTTCTATCTCTGTGAAGAACTGAGTTGGGATTTTAATGGGAATTGAATTGAATCTGTAGATTGCTTTTGGCAAGATGGCCATTTTTATTATATTAATCCTGTCAATCAATGAGCATGGGAGATCTTTCCATCTTCTGAGATCTTCTTTGATTTCTTTCTTCAGGGCTTTGAAGTTCTTGTCATGCAGGTCTTTCACTTGCTTGGTTAGATTCACACCAAGGTATTTCATATTATTTGCGAGTATTGTGAAGGTTGTCATTTCCCTAATTTCTTTTTCAGTCTGTTTATCTTTCATGTAGAGGTAGGCTACTGATTGTTTGAGTTGATTTTATAACCAGCCACTTTGCTGAAGTTGTTTACCAGGTTTGTGAGTTCTCTGGTGGAAGTTTTGGTGTCACATAAGTATACTATCATATCATCTGCAAATAGTGATATTTGACTTCTTCCTTTCCTATTTGTATCCCTTTGACTTCTTTTTGTTGTCTAATTGCTATGGCTAGGACATCCAGTACTATATGGAATAGATAGGGGAAGAGTAGGCAGCCTTGTCTAGTCCCTGATCTTAGTGGGATTCCTTCAAGTTTCTCTCCATTTAGTTTGATGTTGGCTACTGGTTTGCTATAATTTTTTTTACTATGTTTTGGTATGGGCCTTGAATTCCTGATATTTCCAAGACTTTTATCCTGAAGGGATGTTGAATTTTGTCAAATGCTTTCTCAGCATCCAATGAGATGACCATGTGGTTTTTTCTTTGAGTTTGTTTATATAGTGGATTACATTGATGGATTTCCGAATATTGAACCATCTCTGCATTCCTGAGATAAAATCTAGTTGATCATGATAGATGGTTGTTTTGATGTGTTCTTGGGTTCAGTTTGCTAGAATTTTATTGAGTACTTTTGCATTTTTATTCATAAGGGAGATTGGTCTGAAGTTCTCTTTCTTTGTTGGGTATTTGTGAGGTTTGGGTATGAGTGTAATTGTAGCTTCATAGAACAAATTGGGTAGTGTTCCTTCTGTTTCTATTTTGTGGAATAGTTTGAAGAGATTTGGTATTAGGTCATCCTTGAAGGTCTGATAGAATTCTGCACTAAAACCATCTGGTCCTGGGCTTCTTTTGGTGGGGAGACTTTTAATGAATGATGCTATTTCTTTAGGGGTTATGGGACTGTTTAGATGGTTTATCTGCTTATGATTTAACTTTCGTACCTGGTATCTGTCTAGAAAGTTGTCCAGTTCATCCAAGTTTTCCAGTTTTGTTGAATATAGGCGTTTCTAGTAGGATCTGATGATTTTTTGAATTTCTTCAGTTTTTCTTTTTATGTCACCTTTTTCAGTTCTGATTTTATTAATTTGTATACTGTCTCTGTGTCCTCTGATTAGTCTGGCTAAGGGTTTTATCTATCTTGTTGATTTTCTCAAAGAACCAGCTCCTGGTTTTATTGATATTTTGTATTGTTCTTTCTGTTTCTATTTGGTTGATTTCAGCCCTGAGTTTGATTATTTCCTGCTTTGTACTCCTCCTGGATGTATTTGCTTCTTTTTGTTCTAGAGCTTTTAGTTGTGCAGTCAAGTTGTTAGTGTTTGCTCTCTACAGTTTCTTTTTGTAGGCACTTAGAGCTATGAGTTTTCCTCTTAGCACTGACTTCATGGAGTCCCACAAGTTTTGGTATGATGTGTCCTCATTTTCATTGAATTCTAAAAAGTCTTTAATTTCTTTATTTCTTCCTTGACCAAATCATCATTGAGTAGAGAGTTGTTCAGTTTCCATGTGCACGTGGGTTTTCCATTGGTTTTGTCATTATTAAAGACCAGTCTTAGTCTGTGGTGATCTCATAAGATATAAGGGATTATTTCAATATTTTTGTGTCTGTAGATGCCTGTTTTGTGACCAATTATGTGGTATATTTTGGATAAGGTACCATGAGGTGCTGAGAAAAAGGTATATACTTTTGTTTTAGAATGAAATGTTCCATAGATGTCTGTTAAGTCCATTTGGTTTATAACTTCTGTTAATGTCAAAGTGTCTCAGTTTAGTTTCTGTTTCCATGATCTGTCCATTGCTGAGATTGGAGTGTTGAAATCCCCCACTATTATTGTGTGAAGTGTAATGTGTGTTTTGAGCTTTAGTAAAGTTTCTTTTATGTATGTAGTTGCCCTTGCATTTGGAGCATAGATGTTCAGAATTGAGAGTTCATCTTGGTAGATTTTTCCTTTGATGTGTATGAAGTGTCCCTTCTTATCTTTCTTGATTACTTTTGGATGAAAGTCGATTTTATTTGATATTAGAATGGCTACTCCAGCTTGTTTCTTGGGACCATTTGCTTGGAAAATTGTTTTCCATCTTTTTATTCTGAGGTAGTCTCTGTCTTTGTCATTGAGGTGCGTTTCTTGTATGCAGAAAAATTCTGGGTCCTGTTTGTGTATCCAGTCTGATAGTCTTTGTCTTTTTATTGAGAAATTGAGTCCATTCATTTTAAGAGATATTAAGGAAAAATTATTGTGGCTTCCTGTTATTTTTGTTATTAGAGGTAGAATTATGTTTGTATAGCTATCTTCTTTTGGGGTTGTTGGAAGATTACTTCATTACTTTTTCTAGGTTGTATTTCCCTCCTTGTGTTGGCGTTTTCCATAAATTATTTTGAAGTGCTGGGTTTGTGGGAAGATATTTTGCAAATTTGGTTTTGTCGTGGAATATCTTGGTTTCACCATCTACAGTGATTGAGAATTTTGCTGGGTATAGTAGTCTGGGCTGGCATTTGTGTTCTCTTAGGGTCTGTATGATATCAGTACAGGCTCTTATGGGTTTTATAGTCTCAGGTGAGAAGTCTGGTGTAATTCTTATAGGTCTGCCTTTATATGTTACTTAACCATTTTCCCTTACTGCTTTTAGTATTTTTTCTTTGTTTTGTGCATTTGATGTTTTCATTATTATATGGCGGGAGGTATTTCTTTTCTGCTTTAGTCTATTTGGTGTTCTGTAGTCTTCTTGTATGTTTATGGGCATCTTGTTCTTTAGGTTAGGGAAGTTTTCCTCAATAATTTTGTTGAAGATATTTACTGGCCCTTTAAGTTGGGAATCTTCACTCTCATCTATACCTATTATCCTTAGGTTTGGTCTCCTCATTGTGTCCTGGATTTCCTGGATGTTTTGAGTTAGGAGATTTTTGCATTTTGCATTTTCTTTGACAGCTGTGTCAATGTTTTCCATGGTATCTTCCGCACATGAGATTCCTGCTTCTATCTCTTGTATTCGGTTGGTGATGCTTGCATCTATGACTCCTGATTTCTTTCCTAGGTTTTCTATCTCCATGGCTGTCTCCCTTTGAGATCTCTTTATTGTTTCTATTTCCATTTTCAGATCCTGAATGTTTTTGTTTAAGGTCTTCTTTGTGTTTTCTTGCAGTTCTTTAAGGGATTTCTGTGTTTCCTCTTTAAGGGCTTCTACCTGTTTATTTGTACTCTCCTGTATTTCTTTAAGGGAGTTACTTATGTCCTTCTTAAAATCCTCTATCATCATCATGAGAAGTGATTTTAATTCTGAATCCTGCTTTTCCATTGTGATGTGGTGTCCAGGGCTTGCTATATTGGGAGAACAGGGTACTGATGATGCCAAGTAACTTTGATTTCTGTTGCTTATATTCTTGGCTTGCCTTTCACCATCTGGTAAACTCTACTGTTACCTGCCCTCACTATGTAAGACTGGAGTCTGTATTTCCAGTTATCTTGCTTCTGTCAGTGCTCCTCAGAGTCCAGTTGTCTCTGTAGTCTTATGATCCTATTCCCCTGGGTGTAAGAACTCCTGGTACTCAGGCCTCCTCTGGGATCTGGAAATCCTTCTGCTCTGTGTGTGGTGGTTCCTCTAGGATGGCTCAGGATAGGATGTCTCCACAAGTGCAAACCAGCTAGGTATCTGCTGCTCTGAGTGCAGTGTCTCCTCCATTGCTCTGGGTGCAGTGGCTCCTCGGCTGCTCTGAGTGCAGTCGCTCTTCTACGATGGCTCAGGCTTAGGTATCTCCACAGGAGCAGACCAGCTCTGTGTCTGCACCAGCCAAAAGGACCAGACAGGGGCAGAAGGGAAGTGGAATTGCGGAGGGGTGGGGTTTGTGTAGCTGGTGGGTCCTGAGCATCGCTGGCTCCCAGATGTAACTCTGGAGCTTAGGGAGTGAGATAGGATTCTTACCCACTGCTCTGAGTGCAGTTGCTCCTCTAGAATGGCTCAGGATTCAGTATCTCCACAGGAGGAGACCAGCTATTTGTCTGCCCCAGCCAAAAGGAGCAGGCAATGGCAGAAGGGAAGTGGAATTCCATAGGGGCTGGGTATGAGTACCTGGTGGGTATTGAGTGTCCCTGGCTCCCAGATATAACTCTGGAGCTTAGGGAGTGAGATAGGATTCTTACCCACTGCTCTGAGTGCAGTTGCTCCTCTAGAATGGCTTAGGATTCAGTATCTCCACGGAGGAGACAAGCTATGTGTGTGCCCCACCCAAAAGGACCAGGCAGGGGCAGAAGGGAAGTGGTATTCCAGAGGGGCGGGGTTTGGGTAGCTGGTGGGTCCTGAGAGTCCCTGGCTCCCAGATGTAACTCTGGGGCTTAGGGAGTGAGATGAGGTTCTTACCGGCTGCTATGAGTGCAGTGGTTCCTCTAGGATGGCTCAGGCTTCGGTATCTCCACAGGAGCAGACCAGCTCTGTGTCTGCCCCAGCCGAAAGGCAAATTGATCCATTCTTGTCTCCTTGTACAAAGCTCAATTCCAAGTGGATAACGGACCTTCACATAAAACCATATACATTCAAACTAATAGAAGAGAAGGTGGTGAAGAACCTGGAATACTTGGGCACAGGAGAAAAAGTTTTTGAACAGATCACCAATGGCTGGCACTTCTAAACCTCCCCATGACTAGCAAGCACTCCACTACAGTATTCCTGAGTTAACATCTTTAGAAATCTATATTTCATCTCTGCTACACACGATCCAATTGTGGGAGTGGCCCCAAGGGCTATTTTCCTGGATTCTTACATGCCAGTGAGCCTTTTGGTTTCATATTTGGCTTCCTTGTCATGGCAGTTCTCTGTCTTCTTCCCCTTTCTCCATCCCTTGACTGCATAATCTAAAAGTCCTGCCCCATCTCCCTACTAAGCCATTGGCTGTATGGCAATTCTTTATTATCAATCGAAGCCAGCTAGGGACAGATAAACTCAGGTCTGGAAGAATGGCTTTTGTGAGCCTAAATAAGACAAAGCATTTGAAACAATTCCCAATACTTCAACCGTTCTGTCCAAATTTTATAAAGGCTCTTCTCTCAGATACAAATTGAACATAACCATAACAATTATGTAAATTACAAAGTATGATGTATAATTAACATCCAGTCTATCATATTTGTCAATTATGTAAACTACTCTACTATTTATTCTGAATTATAGAGTTCACAATTCTGTATCTGAATTATGTTAACTTTAATTTGTATTACCATCTTAAAGCTATCCTTTCTATATTATGTTCCTCAATGTTAAACAGCTTGAGTTTGATTAAGAGACTATTATTTGTCTTCAACCCCATCAGAAATCTGAGAATGAATTAAAGATAATCTGAAGATATAGAAAGCATAAAACACAGCTTCCAAAATTTAACCAATTTGTAGAGACAGTTGACTACCTTCACAATCTCCTATTCTTCAAAACATTGAAGCATCAATCTTTAGCCTTCTGGCTCAGGATCATCTGATAGACCTTGAAATGAAGCAGAAAGTATAAAGGACTTGTTTACTCTGTTGGGCAAAGCTAAATTGTCGACTATCCCACATTGTGTGTCCTCTCTTGGGCAGTATTTTTTATCTGTTGATGAATAGGGTAATTTGTGTCTGGTGGCTATCTGGCCATAACTGGAACAGCTTCATATAGAGGTTTTGATGCTCAGTTTCTCTTTTGAATCAAGAAGGGTATGCTGTCAGGAGAAGACATGTCTCTAGTCAAATGATCTTTAAATGAACTAATATGAAATGTCATATTCTGTAGATTTGTGATGTTTTTGAAGACTATATAAAGTATATCTAAATTGTTGATCCTTGATATTTCTCAGTATTGTAAAAAGCACCTAAATATAATTAGATCAGAATGTGATATATCCATGAGTTTATTACCTTACCCTTAACATGCATTACATATTCATCTTAAGCAGTTTATAATAGAAGCTATTAGAAGGACTGGGTCTAAGCCCTGTATTCTTAAATGAGTATTATATGCACAATGTCTATATAAAAGTAACAATGTTAATTTTAAATTTTCTATCAATATAGTAAATTTATACCAATGAAAACCTTAAATCTGCATCAATCTATACATTTTATATCAATGTAAAATTACAACTTCATTTTATATCAAATATAAAGGTTTCTACCAATGGAAGATTGTAGCTATATAATGCTTTGCTTAAGAATAAATTTAGTAATCCATCCTTTCTATTTCCTTCCTGTTCAATACTATGATCAATTTCCAAATCATCCCTTAAAATGACAACCTATCTATAGTTTATGAAATGGCAATAAGACGACACCCAAACCCAAGAAATTTGAATGATGAATCTCCATAACTTCTTCCTGCTGAATAGGGGTGATAAAAAGTCTTTAAAGATGTAGAGAGGAGTAGAAAAATTAGAAAAACGGTTAGGCATATGAAAGCTAGTTTTAGCATCTGTTATCTAGTATTCATATATTTAGAATGTTTAGCATTTAACTGAAGTGCTGATTGGATTTGTCTAAAACACTGGATGAAGCGAGGTCATCTGGAATCAACTCTCTGGAAACAGCTTCAGGACGTAGGAGGCGGGAACAGCAGGCCATTTCAGTGTCCTGAGGATGAATCATGTCAAATCTGTACATTTTTTAACATATAAATATTACAACCAAAATTATAGTACTATTAAGATATCTGTATGGATTGTCCAAGGTCCACAGATCAGTTCACAATGAAATTTTGGTCCTTGTTTGAGCAGGTGAAAATCAACTGCCTGTTTATTAGTTAATTTCATAAATAACCAATTGTGATAAATCTTCATTCATGCCATATGAAGGATGATACAATGAATCTTAAGGATTCCATAACTAATAAGATTTATTGTATAATTTAGCTGAAGTTTTGGCTAGAGACATGTTTATGTCTAAGCCAGTTATTGACCTGTACCCATGTAAAGGAATCAGCAGATTAAGTTACTTGTCCTATTTGAGTTTCTTGAATGTTTCTTTTCTGTAGCCACACTCATCAGGGCTACTTCTCTGTCATATATGATCCATATCATACTGGAAGTGGTCCAAAGACTTTTTTTCTTTTTGTATCTCAAAAATACAGAGCCTTTCTCCCAAAATAATGCCCTTGGTCCAGTAACCAGAAATGATTAAAGTTATACAATGAGTTAAATTATTTTATTTATTTACACTTCAAGTGTCTTCCACCTTCCCTATTTCCCCTCCCTAGAAACACTATCCCATCCCCCCTCCTCCTTTTTGCTTTCATACTATTTTAATTACATGCAAGTATTAAGGTCAGTTCTAGGCTGAGGGTCTAGCAATATAATAGATGCCAATAGTAAAGAAACAAGCAAGACAATAAACATAAATAGTCAAAGAACAAGCAAAGCAATAAACAAAATTCCATGATCACTGGAAACAAAATACTCCCATGATAACTGTTTCTATGGGCTTATCAAAATATCTGAGTCGAATTCCCTGTCCTAGCCCAAAGTCATTTTCATGTCTGAAGCCTACTTCCTTGTTCTAGCCTAAAATTTAGATTCCTGTCTCAAATTACTTCTTTGTTCTAGCCTAATGTCAGATTCCTTCCTGAGGCATACTTCCTTGTCCTTTCCCAATGTCATACTCCTGCCAAGCAACCCATTTCCTTGTCCTTGGCCTATGTCAGATTCTTACCAAGCAGCCCCAAAGGCTCTCCACCTCTCCCCCTTTTTTATTTCATTACCAAGACTGAGCCTGTCTTAGGTCCTTCTGACAAGAATGCCTTCATACTCATCATGGAATATGCATTACCCAAAGCAATGCACTTCTGTCTTAGGTTGGTAAGGCTCTATGGAGAATATTGCCCATCCTTGGCTTGCCAACTTGTTAATTTAATAGCTCTGTCTAGGGGTCCATTTTCACATTCAAGCCATGTGCTTGGATGCCAACATGTTGATGTTGTTGAAGAAAAGCTTTAACACAATGGGTAGGAATAAAAGCACTCCCAGGACAAAAGGGGATAACATGATCAAGCTTTATATGCCATTCTTGAAGCTTGATCAAAATAGAAATACTGACCTCAGGCCATGGGTAATTTTATCTGCAATATCTACTACATCAATGCTTAGCAGAGCAGCATTCTTTAAATTCATACGCTCACTATGCAAAGTTAAAACATCCAGAGAGATGTTAAAAGTATGCCAAATACACTGCAAGTGTCTTTAAACTTCTTCCTAATTATAGTGACTACCACTGTAAATTTTAAAACTAACATGAATCCAAAGGCATTCTGCATGACACTCAAGATGGCTCCTTACCCTTAAATTCTGAACTTCCTTCCAAAAATTTGAAAAGGATAAGGAGCATCAATCTATTCCCCCAAATGCCCATCTAAATCCTCTGGTATATTCAACAAATTAGTAACATTTTTTTGCTAAATGATTAACAAAAGTAGCTGTGTTAACTTCTTGTGTCACAGCAATTGAAGAAGCAGTGATGCTAGCAATTAATGTAATTAAAGCTTACATAGCAGCAATAATCAAGCCCACTACCCTCTTGCTTCTACTTAAAGCCTGACTCATTTCATCCAGTACTTGCAAGCTATTTTTAGAATACCAAGGTTCTGTGATACTCAGGGTATTAAAACAAAAGCTGGTTGATAGATCTCTATAACTGACATGCCAGATTTCAGAACATAAACATAATTAGAAGATGTACAGTCAATACAACTTACATTAAATACTGTAGAAGAAACTAAAGTATTTTTAACTTGACAATTAAAAGAGCCTTAACACATGTGCTAACACCTGTTTGAAATCCAGATCCTGCCCCAACTTTATCTTTTGCTAATATAAGATCATAGAGAACTGCAGCTAATTTCCATATATGTCTCAAAAAATGTTCAGAACCAGACTTCCTAATGAAGACTGTTATTTCCAATATTGGATTGATTACTAGACCAGTCCACAATTGAGTCAGAATAACTGGTCATATTTAAGAACAATACAAGAGTCACTATAATTTCTCTTTTTGATCCTCTGAAACAATATCTTCATAAAATAAAAAGGGGGGATATATCCCCATATACCACAAATTTAATTAAATCATATTCTTTTATTTTTTATTTTAATTTTTTTAAATGGATGCCAAAGAACTTTCTGCTGAGTGTCTATGGCACTCTACAATTAGGCATACTTATGCATAGGTGAAAGGGAAGGATCCACCTAATGTCATAAGACATGATTCTGATCAGGTATTAAATATAGGGAAGAAGGCATGTTTGTGTTTTTTTCTGCAGGATGCTGGAAGAGCATGGTGGCTGCCAGAGCAACAGGTGAGACATCCTGAATGCCGGGAGAAGGTATGATGTTGACCTCTGAGCTTGCTGAGTGCCCTGACAATGGTGACTGGGAAGCTGTATTGGACATATGTTCCTGACCCACCATTGGTTTACCTATGCCCCTGATGGGACAAGCTGCCTTGCCTCAAGTTTTTAGACCTTTAATGAGTTAAATTAATATCTTTAACTCTCCTCAAATGATTTTAATATCATAAATACCAAATTTATAATCATTTTCATTTTGATAATTAAAACATTTCAAAACAACTAAAATAATCTAAACAAATATTGTCTGTTGGGACAGTTCTCTTCCACTATCTCTGTATATTTTCTTACACAATTATTTTTTAACAGTGGGATCAAGGTCTAAATTTCTACTATTTGAGATAGGTTAGGCTGCCTATTCCTTGCTTTTTGACCTACAATTTAAGATTTAAAAACCTCAAAGTATTTATCCATCTATGCATTTAACTTTAAATAAATTCTCTTCCACTTACTGTATAAACCTATTTCCAGGCTCTAATTTTTGTCACACCATGCTGAATAATCCCAGAAATCCCATGTAGACCATGATCAAGAAACCCAAGAGCTTCCCTGGCATAAATCTTTTCAAATTTTCTTTAATACACTTTTCCTTTTTTATTGGATATTTTATTTATTTATATTTCGAATGTTATCTTCTTTCCCAGATTCCCCTTCACAAACCCCCAATTCACTCCCTCTTCCCCCTGCCTCTATGAGGGTGCTCTGACTCCTGCCTCTGACCCCTAGCATCCCCCTACCCTTGGGTCATCAAGACCCCACAGGACCAAGGGACTCCCATCCTAGTGATGACTGATAAGGCAATCCTCTGCTGCATATCCAGCTGGAGCCATGGGTCCCCCCATGTGTACTATTTGTTTAGAGGTTTAATCTCTGGGAGCTTCGGTGTGGGGGGTCTGGTTGGTTGATATTGCAAACCCATTCAGGTCCTACAGTCCTTTCCTTAACTTCTCCATTGGGGTCCCCATGCTCAGTCCAATGTTTGGCTATGTTCATCCATATCCATATTGGTGAGTCTCTGACAGAGCCTCTCCAGGGACAGCTATACTAGGCTCCTCTCAGTAAGCACCATTTGGCATCAGCAATACTATCTTGTTTTGGTGTCTGTAGATGGGATGGATCCCTACGTGGGGCAGTCTCTGGATGGCCTTTTTTTTTTAAGTCTTTGCTCCAAATTTTGTCCCTACAATTCCTTTTGACAGAAGGAATTCTGAATTAATATTTTTGAGGTGGGTAGGTGACCCTATCCCTCAACCAGGGGCCAACCCTATCCACTGGATATGATCTCTACAGGTTCTATCACCCCCTTGTTGAGTATTTCTGCTAATGCCCTCCGTCTTGGGTCCCTGACATCTGGGACATTTTAGTGGATACCCCCAGTACTCCCTCCCCACTACTACACACCTACTTTTAAATTCTTGGTGCTTTGTACTTCTCCCCCATCTCCTACCGTATCTGAACTGGCCCAATTTTTTCCTCTCCCTTCTGTCTCGCTCCCTTTCTCCCTCTACTTCCCAGAGATTATTTTCTTCCCCCTTCTGAGTAGGACTGTAACATTGACATAATGGTGTGATCTTCTTTCTTCTTTGGTTTCATATTGTCTGTGAGTTGTATCATAGGTATTCTGAGCTTCATTTTGGCTAATATACACTTATCAGTGAATAAATATCATGTGAATTCTTTTGTGACTGGGTTACCTCCTTCAGTATGATATTTTCAAGTTCGATTCATTTGCCTAGGAATTTCATGCAGTTATTGTTTTTAATAGCTGAGTGGTACTCCACTGTGTAAATGTACAACATTTTCTGTATCCATTCCTTTGTAGAAGAACATCTGGGTTCTTTACAGGTTCTGGCTATTATAAATAAAGCTGCTATGAACATAGTGGAGCATGTGTCCTTGTTATATGTTGGAGCATCTTTTGGGTATATTCCCAGGAGTGGTATTGCTGGGTTCTCAATTAGAACTATTTCCAATTTTCTGAGGATCTGCCAGACTGATTTCCAGAGTAATTGTACTAGCTAGTAATCCCAACAACAATGGAGCAGTATTTCTCTTTCTCCACATCCACATCTGCTGTCACCTGAGTTTTTGATCTTACCCATTCTGACTGCTATAAGGTGGAATCTCAGTGTCATTTTGATTTGCATTTTCCTTATGACTAAGGATGCTGAACATTTCTTTAGGTGCTTCTCAGCCATTTGAGATTCCTCAGTTGAGAATTCTCTGTTTAGCTCCGTACCCTATTTTTAATAGGGTTATTTGGTTCTCTAGAGTCTATCTTCTTGAGTTCTTTGTGTAGTTTGGATGTTAGTCTTCTCTCAGATATAGGGCTAGTAAAGATCTTTTCCCAATCTGTGGATTGCCATTTTGTCCTATTGATATTTTTCTTATTCTTTCTCCATGAATTCTCCATTCTGTGGAGCTTAATATCTCTGTGGCCATATATTCCCTTTCTCTTTGTATAACTTTAATTAACATAAGCTTCTATTATCTGTTTGAGGTAAGATTATTCTACTTAGCCCCTGCTTCTAACCTACAATTGAAGACTGAAAGCCTCAAAGGTTTTATTCATCTACGTATTTAACATTAAATTCCCTTCTACTTACTATATAAGCCTGTTTCCAGTCTTTAACTTGTGCCATACCAGCCTGAATAATCCAAGATACCCAATGTAGACCATGTTTGATGCTTTCAAGAGCTGCCCTGGCACAGAGTTTTTCAAATTTCTTAAAATATTTTTTTTATTCATTCTGTTCTTTCTCCTTACCTTTATTTCATATATTTGTGATCAAAGGCCTAGAATCTTTATTCCATGTATACTTAAGAACATTTAAACAATTATTATTATACTCCTTGTATCCTTAAAAAAATGAATCAAATTTTATTTGTCTCTATCCTTGATTCTTCCTTATAGGAAGTAGGCAGCATATACCCCCTTACTCTCTCTGCCTCTGAGTTAATATCTTTAAAATCTAAATTGTCTCTGCTACCCCAGATTCAATCAGGGAGTGGCCTTTAAGTTTTATTTTTCTGTTTTATTGTCATGGCAATTCTCTGTCTTCTTCCCCTCTCTCTTCATCCCTTGCCAATGCAATCAAAACCTCCTGTCCCATCTCCCTCACCAGACATTGGCTATATGCCAATTCTTTATTATCATTGACAGAGACAGGCAGAGAAACTCAGATCTGGAACTTCAGCTTTGGTGAGCCAAAATAAGTCAAAATGTTAGAACCAATTCCCAACATGGATGCTGTTTTCAAGTGGCTTTGGCTACATTCTTAAAAATAATTTATAGTAACTAGCCATTACTTTTGCTTCTGGAACTCTTTCCTTTCTTCCTCTTTCTTTCCTTTTCCTTTTATTTTTTTTGGGGGGGGGCTTTGGATATTTATATTACCACTTATAAACTTGAGGGAATAGTTTAATTATTCAAAATAGATGCATAATGCAAAATTTATACAAACATGGCCATATACTCTCCTGTATTATTAAAGTAAAGAATTTAAAATTCTGCAGTTTTTGGCAGTGGGCAATTTATAGTAACAGAGGACCTTGAAGACAAGGGTATAATTGAATCCAGAAAAGTTCAAATCAAAAAATATTTGTAACAAATACACACACACACACACACACACACACACATATATATGTATATATATGTACTCACACATATATATATATATACATTAAATATAAAAGATGAGAGAGCAACATATTCTCACTTGTGCATATAGGCATTATATAATTTCCCCTCTACACAATTTGAAGTAAATTTATTAAATACAATATTTGCAAATGATGATTAAAGGTGAATATTTCTTAAGAATGACCAATATTAAGTTATGGTAAAAATATTTTTTCATTCATGAGTACCTATTTCTTCTTGTGATGATTATGTAGTGTAGAGGAAACTATTAGCATTTCTAATACTTTCTGATGGTGATATGTTCTAAGCAGTATTATTTAATCTTTGTCAGTTTTACAAATTCATGTACTGAGAACAGGAAATTCTATTGAGGAATGTGTTACCATCCATTTGACTTGTAGACATGAGTATGAAGAATCTATTTTTATTTATTTATTTATTTATTTATTTATTTATTTATTTATTTATTTTTCTATTCACATCAAGATTGCTGTTCTCCTCCTCCCAGTCCCCTTTATACAATCCTCCCCCTTCACCTCTGAGACTGTGGAGGCCACCCTGGATATGCCCCCTCCCATGGCACGTTATGAATTTTGCAGTCAAATGGGTGGAACTAGAAAATATCAGCCTGAGGGTGGTAACTCAGACCCAAAAGTACATGCATGGTATGTACTCATAAGTGGATATTAGCCAAAAGGTACAAGATACCCATGCTATACCCTACTGACCTAAAGAAGTTAAACAAGAAGGAAGGCCAAAGCAAGTATGCTTCAGTCTCATTCAGAAAGGGAAATAAATAGTCATGGGATGCAAATGGAAGGAGGGACCTGGGTGGGAGAAGGAATGGGTAGGGGAATGGGGGAGTCAGGATCAAGTGTAGGGAGAGACAAAAGGGAGGGCCAGAGGACCAGGAGAATGAATGGAAATCTGTAGCTGGCTATGTTGCAGTACATCTCTAGGTCATGCCCGAGATCTGTGATGAGGGAGGATCCTTGTAGTCTTATGCTTGCAGAGAGGAGCCTAGCATGACTGTTCTCTGAGAGGCTCACCCTAGCAGCAGACTGACACAGATGCAGAATCCCAGAATCAAACAATGGATGGAGCTTGGAGAGGCTTATGTAAGAGTTGGGGGTAGGATCAAGGGACCCAGAGGGGATAGAAATTTCACAAAAAGACCAACAGAGTCAAATAAGCTAGACCACTGCGGGCTATCAGAGACCAAAACACCAACCAAAGAGCATACATGGGCGAGACCTGTGCCCACTGCTTATGTGTAGCAGATGTGAACCTGGATCTTCTTGTGGGTCCCAAACAACTGGAATAGGGGCTGTCCCTATAGCCTGTCTGTGGAATCTACTACCCTAACTGGGCTGCTTTGTCTGGAATCAGTGGGAGAGAATGTACCAAACCCTGTAGAGACTTAGTGTTTCTGGTACTTTTACATTTTTTTATCAGACTCGATTAAATTGGCAATTATATTGCTTTTTAAGTTGTAGCAGCATATAATAGAAATGTAATTGCAAGAAAATGATAAGTTGAATATTGGTGATAAAATGGAACTATTAACTTATCAATAAGTTGGATAAAAAACACACTCATCAACATGTGGGAGAGCCTGAGGCACTGTTCCTTGTGACTGGTGGCCATAGACCTCTCTGTGGGAGGGGCTGTGGAGGACTGAAGCTGAATGAAAAGAACCAGGGCCCAGAGCAGAGCCACATCCCTGCTGTCCTATAAAGGTCTGGGGTTCAAAGCCTATGCCCAACCAGGCACCCAGCTGCTTCTCACAGCCCACAGGCCCACAACTCCCCCTTTTTCTTTTATAAAGGAGAGGTGTCATCAGAATAAGTGTCTCCTATGTTGGGAAAAGTTTGATACTGAACTAAGACCCAATTGGTAGTTACTTTGCAATTCTACTTATCTGTTGCTTTAGAAACTGAATGAGGCAGAGTGCCAAGAGAAGCAAGGCTCCAACATCTAGTATGGGGCCAAGGAGGGGAAGAATCAAAGCCATCAAGGGGTGTCCATTGTAGGTTTCCCTAGCATAGGATCTCTACTGGTAGGTGTTGGGAAGGCTAGGGAGAGGATGGGCGGTAGCAGAGTTAGCATGAAGGATGACAAAAAAAGCCAAGAGAATAGAGGAGAGGGGGGCTTGTGGAGGGCACATGGCCTGGGCAGCTGTCACCAGGTCATGGATGTTCTTCTAGAAGATCCTGATGTTCCTCTGGGTGTGGTGTCTCCTCTGCCTTCTCTCCTCCCTCCTCGGTTCTTTATCTGTCAGTTAGAGGCGAGCCATCTTCTTGGTTGGTGGAGTGGTGTCAGACATTTCTAGCAGGGACCCAGATAGGCTTAGGCTGGTCCTGTGTAAAAACACAAGTGAAACATCTCCCTGTTGTAAGGAGGGGGTCTAGTCCCTTCCAGATTCCACCCAAAGGACCTCACCATTGTACTAGGATAGGGGGAGCTAATTTTGGTGTGTGTCAATGGAGGGAAATAGGAGGGTGTTTGGAGGTTTTGTAGATATTAAATATGTTTAGGGTAGTCAGGGCTATCATTAATTGTACATTAGGGGATAAGTAGTGGTTTGTTGTTTCAGGAGTTGGGCCTTCAGTGTCTGGTGCATTCTCTCTATTATTCTGTGGCCCAGAGGGTTGTGGGGAATTCCTGTATGATGGGCAATTTCCCAGCATGTGCAGAAGGTCTTAAATTGAGAGATAGTAAAGGCGGGGCCATTGTTAGTTTTTAATCTGTTGAGGGATGACCATGATGGCAAAGGTGGAGAGCAAATGATAAATTAACCTTTTTGAGTTTTCACCTGTCTGGCCTGTAGCCCATATAAAATGTAAGTATGTATCGATGGTGACAAAAGCATATTTTTAATCTACCAAATTGGGGAACATGAATAATATCAATTTGCCATAAAGCATTAGATTTGAGGCCTTGGGGATTGGAGGCCATGGTTTGTAAAGCTAGGGTGGTAATGAGGGATGCACAATAGGCACATGTTTTTGTTATCCTTCAGAGCTGAGCAAGGGGGATGTGGGCAAAGAGAGAATCAAGCCCCTTTATATGTACATGAGTAAAATTGGCCTGCTTACTCAGTAAAGGCTATGAATGTCCCTGTTGAGGTAGTTTGGTCAGCGAGTGCATTTACTTCAGATATAGGACCTGGCAGTGGACTGTGAGATCGAATGTTCTGGATGTAGATGAGGGAGGCTCTCTCCTGTAGGAGGGCAGAGACCTGTATGGGTAGAGGGGAGAGTGCGTTGTCATCTAGTTTGACAAATGATCTTGAAAACCAGGGGAGGAAATTGACAGCATATACATGGTCTGAAAAGAGGTTAAGGGGATTCAGAGCTAGGTAAATGGCATATAGTTTTTTATATTGGGGGGAGTGATGGGGAAGCTCCTTGAATTGAAGGATAGAGTGTTCATCCTCAGGGAAGTAGTATATTATTGCTGCAGCTCCCCTCTTCCCTCCATTGGTAAATATTTAGGGGGCTCCTGCTATGGGCTCTCTTGAGAATAGTTTGGGGGTATCCATCGCAACAGAGGGAAGGCAGGGGCCAATTTTTCGTCCTGGGAATCCTATTAAGCTGATAGTGAAGTAGGAATGATTTTTGATTAGCCACTGAACGTCGGAGAGGGAGAAGGGGGTGACAAGGACTTCAGGTTCTTTTCCTAGGGTTTGTAGGGCTCTATCCCTGCCATTTTTAATCATGCTAGTGAGTGCATCCACTTCATTTAAAATTCAGGGTGCAGCACCCATTGGGGTATGGAGCAATTCTAGCACCCCCTGAGGTTGGCAAAGGACTCTTACAAGTGCAGGGGAGAAGTTAAAGATAAGGAGGTATACAGGTATTATTGGGTCATACCTGGCAAGACCCATATCTTTTAGGGATGAATTGACAGAATTTAGGCTTGGACTGGTTCTGAGGACAGTGTTCTTGGGGAGGAGGGACTTTTATATCCTTTGAGGAGGTTAAAGAGGGGTTGAAAGGTGCTTGTGGGAAAGTGGAGCCAGTGTCAAAGCCAATTGAGGTTGCCCAAAAAGCTCTGGAGGGAGGCGAGGGTTAGTTATTGAGGGAAGGAAAGGGTGGGGTTGAGGGGGCGTATTGAAGTAAGGGAGATCTCTGTTCCTAAAAAATGCAATCGGAAGAATAATTTGGATTTTTTGAGGGGCTATGTTGAATCCTATGGCAGATAGGGAAGGTATTAGCTGGTCCTTAAGTTGGAAGGGGTAGGTAGAAGCATCTCCCCAAAGAAGGGTGTCATCCATATAATGACAGACGTTAGGTCCTCTGTCTAAATATAGTTTTAATGCAGTGACTACAGCCTCCTGACAAATGGTAGGACTGTTAGCCATTCCCTAGGGAAGAACATTCCATTTATATTGTGAGGCTGGGCCAGAACTGTTAATGGGGGGCACTGAGAATGCAAAGTGTTCACAGTCCTGGGGATGGAGAGGGATGAAAAAAAACAATCTTTTATGTTTATTGCTAATAAAGAACACTGGCAGGAATGGCTGAAAAGTGGGGTAACCCTCTATGCAGGGAGCCCCAAATTCACATGGTTTTCTTAATTGCCCTCAAGTCTTACAATAGTCTTCCTCCCCCTGAGCTCTCTTTTATGGCAAACACTGGAGTGTTACATAGACTGAAGGAGGGGAAGATGTGTTGTAGAGATAACTGTTCTTCTACCAACTCTCTGAGGGCTCTAAGTTTCTCCCTTGATAGAAGCCACTGTGGGACTCAGATGGCTTCACTGGAGAGCCAATCAAGGCAGAGAGTATTAAATCTAATAGTGGCTCATAGAATTGGGGGAAATTTGGAGGAGGGTTTTTAGGTCTCCTTGGGTACTATTTTCTTCGTAAGTAATATCCTCTATCTTAATGTGGTCTCTTTCTGGTTATGTGGTAAGAATCACTTCTAAGGCTTGTAAGTTATCTCTCCCTAAAAGCTTGGTGGCTACTTGAGCCACCAGGGGGCATATGAGGCTGGTAGCTCCATCTAGGTCTTCCCATCTGCAGGTCTGTTTGGTGATGAATGCATGAGAGGTACCCCCTAATCCTAGGACTGGTGTCCAGGGATCAGTTGCCAGTCTTGTGGGACCTCTTGTTGTCTTAAAATTGTCCTATCTGCCCCAGTATCAATAAGGCATTTGAATGGTCTATCACCTATTTTAATGGTTAATTTTGGGTGTGAGCCTTCTGAGATGCTAGATACCCATAAGACTTCTATGGGAGTAGTTGTCCCTCTTACTGTCGGGGCTGAGGGTTGCCGTTTGAAGCTTAAAGGCTCTAGTGGCTTACCATTCTTATTATATAGAGTGGTACAGTGCCTCCTCCAGTGGAAACCTTTTCTGCAGTGGGGACATGTGGTTTAAAACTCGAACAGGGTGTGGGGCGGGTCAGGGCGCCCAGGCCCCACGGCTGAGCGGTCCCAGGAACCGCAGTTACAGAGGAGAGAGGGAGCCCTTTGGACATCTGAGAAGGGGAGAGTGGGGAGAGCCCTGCAGACCACTGGAGCAGAGAGAGTGCCCCACGGATGGCTGCAACCGGGAGGGGCCTAGAGGCTTTCCCCGGCATTTCCCACTTACACAAAGAGAGTCCAGAGTTCCAGGAGACATGTGGAATCGAAGACATGGAGATTTTATTGATCATGATAGTTTTATCTTGATGTGAATGCTCTCCCACAAAATGCACACAGGCACATGGGCATAAGTCTCTGTTGCGTTGTGGGTCCGTGCATCTGTCACAGCTTAGAGTTGCAGAAGCACAGGAAGTTCAACTGTGTTAGTTCCACATGTCACCGGGCAGGCATTGGGCTGTCAGAGGCCACCGGGGCACCACTGGGCAGGGAGTGAACTCAGCCTGATTCTACAGGTGGTGTAGGGCTTTCAAGTGGGCCAGTTTCCATTCTTGAGCCCTCAAATGCTGCTGGGGACTGCGGAGAAATGGAAACTAGAGGCACATGGTGCTGGTCCGCAGCTGAGAGAAACAAGGGTGGAGGCAGGAAAGCCCCAACCACCCTATGGGAAGGACTATACTTGCTTTGCTTAAAGGCTGCTTGTTGTTTGACGACGTAGGCCCTGCGTCAGAAATGCAGAGAAGCTTTCCATGACAGCAGGCCCCAATGACATGAGGAAGTCCTGGGCTCCAAGCGCTTTATTGATATGGTGAGTGGTAGTTGAATCTGGATGCACCCCCACTTAAGCCAGGGGAGACCTGACTTAAATAGGGAGGAAGAGGAGGAGGAAGGTCACTTAATTAGCTATGCCCTCTGGCCTTTCAATATCTCATTAATATGGAAATCTCTTGAGGTTGAAACCTGTATTCAAGCCCTCTACCTGTAGCCCTACGTGATTAATGGAGATCTTTGCCACATGTCAGGAGCCAGGATTCTGGGAGTGTGACGGAATAGATGCCCATTCCTCACAGGCAATGGCCACCTGTTGGGTGTCTGGACTACTTCCAGCCAGTGCTTCTACCATAAATCTTTCATGGCCCCACAGCACAGTAACAAACACATTTCTGCCTTTCTCCATGATTCCTAAAAAGTTGTGAGTTATCCACAGTTCAGTGTTAATTGTGTGCTCAAATATATTTGATCTATTTAAATCTAGAATTATGCTAAAATGATCCTAAAATATTAGTTTTTTGTACCATATCATAAAAGAAAATGGTAATCGATAGTTGAATACATACAATTTTAAAACCATAGCAAGAATTATTATATAAACATAGTTTTATATTTCTTTAAGGTAGACCAGAAATATTTAAACTGAGAAAATTGAAACCTAGGAGAAAGTATTTATTGAAAACTTTGTATTGTTATTCAAATAGATTTTAAGATACATGAATATAAGAGAATTCTTATCACTTCTTGCTGATTGATCAACTAAGATTAGAAAATATTTTCTCACTTAGAAATGGAGAGCAAGAACTAAAAATGGAAGAAAGACATTATATTAAAGGTGCAAGGAAAAAAAGACCAAGTAACCTATAATGGCAGACCTATTAGAACTACACCTGAGTTCTCAACAGAGAACCTAAAAGCTAAAAGAGCATGGAATGATGACCAGCAGATTCTAAGAGATCACAGACGTCACTCCAAACTATGATACCCAGTAAAAATTTAATCACCATAAATGGAGAACACAAGATATTCCATGATAAGGTCAAATTTAAACGAATCTACATACTACATATTTAGGACCACAGAAAAATCCAGAAGGAAAACCTAACATAAGGAAGTTAATACAACCATGAAACACACACAAGCAAATCCATTAGAAAATACACACACATACTGCTATCACTACTAAGAACAACAAAATTACAAAAAAAACCCCAATCATTGGTCACTGATATTATTCAATTTCAGTAGTCTCAATCCTCCAATTAAAAAAAATATATAGGCTAAGATAATAGATATGAAAACAGTATCATTCTTTTGTTACATGTAAAAAACACACTTTAACATCAAAGATATTATATCAGGGTAAAGGGGTAGAAAATGTTATTTATTCCAAGCAATGTATATTGTATATGTATAATATATATATATATATATGTATATATATATATATGTATATATATATATATATGTGTGTGTGTGTTTGTGTTTGTGTGTGTATGTGTACATGTGTATATATGTATATATGTATATATTTATATTTATAAGTGTATATTTGTGTAGGTGTATATATGAATATATGTATATATGAATATACTTATGTATGTATGTATATATGCATATATGTATATATGTATGTATTCATGTATGTATATGTGTATGTATGTATGTGTGTGTATGTATATATGTGTATATCTGTATCTATCTCTATCTCTCTCTCCATATATATATATATATATATATATATATATATATATATATATAAAAGCTAATAAAAGAGATGGAAAGACTATATATCCTTCAAGAAAAAAAAATATCCACCAAGATGACAACAGAGTCCCACTACCAAAAACACAACTTCTGTGTTTTTTCCATACAACTCATTGAAAATGAAAAATCCTCTTCAATTTGTATCCCTTTGACCTCTTTTTGTTGTCTAATTGTTCTGGCTAGTACTTTGAGTACAATATTGAATAGGTAAGGAGAGAGTGGGCAGCCTTGTGTGTCCCTGATTTTAGTGGGATTGCTTCACATTTCTCTCTGTTTAGTTTGATGTTGGCTACTGGTTTGCTGTATATTGCTTTTACTATGTTTAAGTATGGGCCTTGAATTCCTAATCTTTCCAAGACTTTTATCATGAAGGAATGTTGAATCTTGTCAAATGCTTTCTCAGCATCTAATGAAATGATCATGTGTTTCTTTTCCCTTGCATTTGTTTATATAGTGGATTATAATTGATGGATTTCTGAACACTGAACCATCTCTGCATCTGTGAGATGAAGCCTAGTTGATCATGACAGATGATCATTTTGATGTGTTCTTTGATTCTGTTTGTGAGAATTTTATTGAGTAGTTTTCCACCGATATTCATAAATGAAATTGATCTGGAGTTCCCTTTCTTTGTTGGGTCTTTGTGTGGTTTAGGTATGAGTGTAATTGTGGCTTCATAGAATGAATTGGTTAGTGTCACTATTGGCAGATGATACAGTATACTTAAGTGACTCTAAAAAATCTCCATCAAATATCGTCCCTCAGTACTCAGAGAGTCTTGTGAAAGAGGAGATAGAAAGATTGTGAGAGTCAGAGGGGGTAGAAGACACCAGAAGAATATGACCCTCTGAATTAACTCAGTAAGGCTCATATAGGCTCACAGAGATTCAAGCAGCAAGCACAGGTTCTATACAAGGACTTCTGCATATATGGTATAGCTCTTAGATTAGTATTATTATGAGAACCCTGACTGTGAGAATTAGTGAGTCTCTGAATCATATGCCTTCTTTTGGGACTGTTCTTTCCCTGTTTGTTTGTCATATTCATCTTCAGTATGATAGTTTTTGCTTCATCTTATTTTATTTTGTCATATTTGGTTATTATTTCTTACAAGTCTGTTCTTTTATACTGAGAGACAAGAAGAGAGTGGATCTGGAGGGGAGAGGATAAGGGAATGAACTGGGAGAAATAGAGGGAGGGGAAGCTATAATCAGGATACAATGTATGAGAAAAGAATCTATTTTTGAAACAACAAAAGGGGAAGAAAGAAGATGAGGAAGAGAAGGAAGGAAGGAAGGAAGGAAGGAAGGAAGGAAGGAAGGAAGGAAGGAA
>NW_021604788.1:1484727-1497148 GCF_004785775.1 Grammomys surdaster | reverse complement strand
GAAGGAAGGAAGGAAGGAAGGAAGGAAGGAAGGAAGGAAGGAAGGAAAGAAAGAAAGAAAAAGAAGAGAAGGAGAAGAAGAAGAACAACAGACAGACTGAGAGTCAGGGAGGAGGAGCAGGAGAAGGAGGAGGTAGAAAAGGAGGAAGAAGAGGAGGAGGAAACCAAAATCAAGGTATTAGGTCCCCTACTTTCTCTGAAGTCTCTATAGGAGAACATGCCCCACATGCTTCTTTCAGCTTCTGCTGTGGCTAGTGCTGCTCCTCCTTTTATAATTAGTTTAATGTTGTATCTAGCATCCTCACAGTCCTGCACTTCTTACTTGGTGTTCTACGTGTCCTTATGTGTCTTCTTTTATCTTATGAAAGAAACTAGTTACATAGCATTGATGACTCACCCTTCATATTTTAAGGTCATTTTAGTTTACCTTTTAATTACATGAGAAATTATTTCCAAGTAAGATTCTAATTTCATCTATAACTAAATAGATGTTAAATACATCTATAAAATATTTTTAAAAATGACTTCAACCTACAACACTCTGCTTCAGATCAATGCATATTCTCCATCACCTACTAATTCTCTTCTTTTTTACTTTTGTTGGTTGCTTTTTACTAGTGGACACAATGAGAATTTTTTTTTATAATTTTATGGATGGGACTGAAGACAACAAGTTATTTTTTAAAATTCATTTATTTTTATGTATGAGTACATTGTAGCTGTCTTGATGGTACTGGATCCCATTACAGACGGATGTGAGCCACCATGTGGTTGCTGGAAATTGAATTCAGGACCTCTGGAAGAACAGTCAGTGTTCTTAACTGCTGAGCTATCTCTCCTGCCTTTTTCTTAAAAAAAAAATTGTTTATGTATAGGAGTACATTGTTACTGTCTTCAAACACACCAGAAGAGGGCATCAGATCCCATTATATATGGTTTTGAGCAACCATGTGGTTGTTGGGAATTGAACTCAGGACCTCTGGGAGAACAGTCAGTGCTCTTCACCGCTGAGCCATCTCTCGAGCCCAAGAATTTTTTTAATATGACCATTTTCCTGTGAGCTATTCATGGCAAATGATGTAAAATTTGTACTCAGTAAACCACTGAGTCAACTCATGTATTAGTTAATACATTGTAAGAGTCTTGAAGATGTCCTATTTTATTTAACCTCTAGAAACTACATTTATTTAGAGTCTAATGAATTTTTTTTTCAAATTTGATTGCTCAGTACTTTGTACTTTTAAAGGATGTTCAGGTAATTACTGTGGAAGCAAATTTTGGAACCATTTGTAAAGTGTTTGAATAATGAAAATAATTGAAGGCTGGTTACAAACACTTCTGGAAGAGACAGTAATTTATTTGCTCATTTAGAGTACTAGCTGAGTTAGGAAAATTATATGCAGCATTAGTTCAAGGATTTCTTACTAATAGACAGTGTTTCCTGCTGCTCTTTGTCCAACAGAAGTCTGTTGAGGATAAATGAGACTCTGACTCCTTGGGTTTGGTTTTTTCAACTCTAAAACATGAGAAGATAAGCTTCTGTGGCTTTAAAATCCACACAGTTCATTGTATGACTTGTTATGGCTGCCCAAAGAAATCAATACTCAGAGATACTTGAACTTGTATATTTGAGCAACTTTATATTTGTTTATAAATTCTTCTATATCATCTTCTTGGCTTCTTCTTGTTGACCACATTAGAATAAGCTGAATAACTCCCCTTCAGTTTGCCATGTCAACATTTTTCTTTTAATTCTTAAGAACTGTCCCTTGGTTAGCATGAAATTCTTAGCATGATTGAATTCAGTTATTCTGTATGTTTCCAAACTACATGGCTCTTTGTTAGTCACATATTATATGCATAGTAATCTCTAGATTACTCCAGTACAACTGGTATTCATTTAAGAATGACAAAGAAAATACACATTGGATTTTATAGATTTCATACAGCAATTTATATTGTTTTTGTTTAATTAAGAAAAGTGAGTATAAAATTTGAGCATTCCATATAGTGTATTGTGATTGTTCATTTTCCTCCACCTAACTTTTCTTAGATCCACCCCAACTCTGTACACAACCAACATCATATATTGATTCTCTATAGACCCCCTCTTCCTCCCTACTTTCTAGAGATCTTTATTTCTACCCTTTGATATATTTAAAAACTTTAATTTTCTTCAAGACTAACACATGTCTGCAAATGGTTTACTACTAAGGAACTAATTATTTCACTGCTGCAAAGTGAAAGGAAAAACGTCTAAAAGAAACGTAAAGCATACCCTAAGTATGTAACCTAGGAAACAAGCCTAAATTAGAGCCACAACATAAATCTGTCAATAATGATTGTAGTGGGTTTTTTCCCCCACCAATGATTTGAGTAAAAATGTAAGGGGTGCTAGAAGTAGATGCAGAAGAAGTGAAATTGATTAACATCGTCTGTGTGCTTTAGTAAACTTCAGTTCTTTTATCTTGTAATTCTGTTTAACATTTATTATTTATTTTATTATCACCTCTTAGAAGCTTCCTTGTTTTCTAACAAGAAAGAAAGGAGATGGATTCAGAAGAGAGGAAAAGTGTGTGTGTGGGGGGGGTGGATCTGGGAGAAAGAGAGAAACCACAATTAGAATATATTATGTGGAAAAGAAATTTTCAATAAAAGACAGAAAAGGAAAAGAAAGAGAGTCAGAAAGATAAAGAAACGGATACAGAGAGAGACAGAGAAAGTGAGAAAAAATGACAACAAAAAACTTCAGTGCATGTCTTCAGAATTAAGCTTTTGGCTTCTCCACTTTGGCCTGGAGTATCGAAACATGGTCATCAGAATCCAGAGCACCTTTCCATGTCTTCTTTTGAATGCTGAATTATTTATAAATAGTGTTTTCCACTAGGCTAGCATTTGTATTGACATTGCCAAGGGAATAATAGTTGTTAGAAAATAGGCTTGCATTTTTAGGTCAAATTTCACAGCTTGAATAGATCAGGCCACAAGTCCCAGCTCTCTGTGGAACAGACTCCCTGGCCCAGAAATAGTCTTTGCTGTGACTTAACAGCAATCCTTAAGCAGTTCTATGCTATCTTGAACTCAATCGCATAGTATGAAACTTATAATATCACCTCAGCATTCCCTGAACCTACTCCCCCAACAAAAATTTAATAAGTTTTGGATGAAATGTCATATAGATCCCTTTTTTCCTCTGGGAATAACAAGAGGCCCTCATGGACTTTGTGTCATAGCCTTGGCAACAGAGCTATAATGGTAGCCAGGTTTATGACAATGGTAATGGACATGTTGATATTTTCTAGGAAGAGTCATAAGACTGTCACATGGGATTCCAATTAGTATTCCGTTCCTCATGTGCAAGTGATCTTGGGAGACAGGAAAGAGATGAGTGAAAATCAAAGCAGCATACTATTGTTTCTATGTGGTCACCATCTATTATGGGGTGAGATTTTGAGGTGAGGTGGCATGGATATTTTCAAGTCAACCATAGTCCTGTAATTAACCCCTTAATTATGTTTTTCTAAGTAATTAGTATCATGAAGGTAGACTTTGGTAAAATCATATTCTGCTGTGTCATTGCCATCTTGGCTGAATAGGCATTTGTTCCTGTCTCAACACATTGATTAGAAGGAAGAGCATGATGCTAGAATCTGTGCAGCCCCAGTTTTCCTCTCCAATAATACACACAAACACACACATACACACATACACACACAAAGACACTGATAGGATAGTTTTACTTTATAGTGTCCTGGGAAAAACAATAAAATCTTAATTAAAAATCTTAATTAAATATGTTTTAGAATTTTCTGTGTTGGAATGGTAAATATGAATCACCACACTTTATACTGATCTACAGTGGTTATCCAACAAAAAGCATTTATTCAGATGTTGGTGAACTACAGTTTGAGTATTTTTGTCAGGGTGTCAGGAGAATTATTTTCATTAAAAGAAGTACTACAAGATAGGTAATTGTCATTCAGACTTGGGTACTTAGAAAATTTTTCTCAACATGATCAAAGGGATCCTTCCACTTCAAGCAAAACAGCTAATAACATCTATAGCCAATGGGAAAAATGAGATTTCATGCAAAAATCTAAACATTGGAAACCTTGCAAATGCTTTTAAAAACTTGAGTGCATCTTGATACTTGAAGAGTTCTCTGATGAGACCAGTGGTGTTATTCATGAAAATAGTTTCATATTATAAATTGAAGTGTCATTGAACCAAAAATTTCCTAATTCAAAATGGCATGTAGACAGAAGATCCTCAAAATTTCCAGACATATCAATGCATCTTAAAAGAACAAACTGCAAAATTCCATTTATAGATATTCACATTGTACAAGGCATCATTTATGGAATTGTTTTGTGTGTGTGTGTGTGTGGTGGGGGTGAAGTTACAGAATAATATTAAAGAATATTTAAAATTATCCTAAAGGATTATGAAAACAAATGTCCCTTTGTCATGTACTTATCTATGAGAAGCAACATTTTGTACATATATTGTTATGTAAGAAACATATCACAACAGAATAAACTTAGAATATATAAGAAACTAACTTCCATACCAAAGAAATCTTTTTGGAGTAAACTTCAATAATATAACATATAATGTGGTCATAAATCTAATATATGTGAAGAAAAGCCAGAGTATATCAAGCAGTAGAAGAAAAAAAAATCCATTTCACATTATATAAGCCTGTATATCTAACAAGATTTTTTCTCAATAACATTTCCTTGGTTTAGAAAATTTAATGTAACTTTGCTTGACAAGTTATTGATGGATACTTTTTTCAAGAAAAATAATTGTTGCTTCCAATTAACACACCCAGGGACAGCCTGACCAAAGGAAGTCCAACATAACCAGGTTTAAAGGTGGGACAGACTCAAGTCAGAAACAGGAAGGCCAGTTAACACCAAAGATAACCAGATGGTGAGAGGCAAGCACAAGTACATAAGCATCAGAAACCAATGGCACTTGGCAACATCAGAACCTGGTTCTCCCATGACAGCAAGCTCTGGATACCCTAACACACTAGAAAAGCAAAATTCTGATCTAAAATCCCATCTCATGAAAATGATAGTGTACATTAAGGAAACGATAAATAACTCCCTTAGAGAAAAACAGGAAAACACAGGTAAATAGGTAGAAGCCTTTAAAGAGAGAACACATAAATCCCTTAAATAAATATAGGAAAACATTATCAAACAGGTGAACGAATTGAGCAAAACCCAGCATTTTGATTCATACAAGAAACATGCCTCAGTGACAAAGAGAGACACCACCTCACAGTAAAAGACTGGAAAATTCTTCCAAGCAAATGGTCCCAAGAAATAAGCTGGAGTAGCCACTGTAATGCTAAATAAAATAGATTTCAACCAAAAGATGATAAGCATCAGAAACCAATGCCACTTGGCAACTTCAAAGAAGATGTGGAAGGACACTTTGTACACATAAAAGGGAAAATCCAACAAGATACACACTCAATTCTGGAAATCTATGCCCCAAATTCATGAGCACACACATTTGTAAAAGAAACGTTACTAAAGATCAAAGGACACATTTCACCTCACACAATAATAGTGGGAGACATCAACACCTCACTCTCACCAATGGACAGATCATGGAAACAGAAACTAAACAGAGACACAGGGAAACTGACAGAAGTTGTGAACCAAATTGATTTAACAGATATCTATAGAACATTTTATCCTAAAAGAATAAGAATATATATATATATATATATATATATATATATATATATATATGTACATTCTTCTAAGCTCCCAAAGGTACCTTCTCCAAAATTGACCATATAATTAGTCACAAAACAAACCTCAACAGATACAAGAAGATGGAATTAATTCCATACATTCTATCATGAACTAAGGCTGGTCTTCAATGATAACAAACACAACAGAAAGCCCATATACCTATGGAAACCTAACAACTCTCTACTCAATAATAACTTTGTCAGATAAACAATAAAGAAATTAAAGATTTTCTAGAATTTAATGAAAATGAAGGCACATTATGCCCAAATTTAGGGGACACAAAGAAAGCAGTGCTAAGAGGAAACATCAGGACTATGAGTGCCTTCATATAGAGATTTGGAAGATCCTACATTGTCAGTTTGACAGCACATTTGAAATCTCCAGAACAAAAAGAAGTAAATACACCAAAGAGTAGTAGACAGAAGAAAATACTCAAACACAGGGTTGAAATCAACCAAGTAGAAACCAAGAGAATAATACAAGGAATCAACAATGCTAGAAGCTGGTTCTTTGAGAAAATCAGTAAGATAGATAAACCCTTAGCCAAATTAACTTGAGACAGTATTCAAATTAACAAAATCAGAAATGAAAAGGAAGACATAAGAACAGAAACTGAGGAAATTCAAAAAATCATCAGATCCTACAACAAAAGCCTATACTCAATAGAACTGGAACATCTAGTAGAAAATGGATGATTTTTTAGAAAATTATCAGGTACCAAAGTTAAATCAGCATTAGATAAACCATCTAAAACATTATATAACCCCTAAGGAAATAGAAGGAGTACTTAAAAGTCTCCCTAAATAAAAAGCGCAGAGCCAAAAGGTTTTAGTGCAGAATTCTATCAGACCTTCAAAGAAAATCTAACACCAGTACTTTTCAAACTATTCCACAAAATAGAAACAGAAAGAGCACTACCTAATTCATTCTATGAACCACAGTTATGCTGATACCTAAATCACACAGAGACCTATCAAGGAAAGAGAACTTCAGACCAATTTCCCCTGTGACAATCCAGATATACCCAATAAAATTCTCACACGCTGAATCCAAGAACACATCAAAATGCTAATTCATCATGATAAAGTACATTTCATCCCAGGTATGCAGGGACAGTTCAAGATACAGAAATCCAACAACATAGTCTACTATATAAGCAAAGTAAAAAAAAATCATGATAATCTCATTAGATGTTGAAAAGCCTTTGACAAAATAAAATACCCCTTTATGTTAAAGGTCTTGGAAAAATCAGGAAATCAAAGCACAAACATAAAAGAAAAGCAATATACAGCAAACCAATAGCTAGAATCAAGTTAAATGGAGAGAAACTTGCAGGAATCCCACTAAAATCAGGGACAAGACAAGGCTGTCCACTCTCTCCATATTTATTCAATACTGGACTAGAACTTCTAACCACAGCAATTAGACAACCAAAGGAGGTAAAAAGGAAGCAAATTGGAAAGGAAGAAGTCAAATATCACTATTTGCAGGTGATATAATAGCATACTTAAGTGACTCCAAACTTCACCAGAGAACCCCTAAACCTGGTAAACAACTTCTGAAAAGTGACTGGATATAAAATTAACTCAAACCAATCAGTACCCTTCCTCTACTCAAAGGGTAAACAGCCTGAGAAAGAAATTAGGGAAACAACACCCTTTACAATAGTCACAAATAATATAAAATATCTTGGTGTTAATCTAACCAAGCAAGTGAAAGATGTGTATGACAAGGACGTCAAGTTTCTGAAGAATTAAATAAAAAATCTCAGAAGATAGAAAGATCTCCCATGCTCATGGATTGGCAGGATTAATATAGTAAAAACAACTTTCTTACCAAAAGCAATATACAGATACAATGCAATACCTGTCAAAATTCCAACTCAGTTCTTTACAAAGACAGAAAGAGCAATTCTCAACTTCATGTGGGAAAAAAAATCACCAACAGTAGAGATAAAAATTCTCAACAATGAAAGAACTTCTGGGGGAATCACTATCCCTGACCTCAAGCTGTACTATAGAGCAAAAGTGATAAAAACTGCATGGCATTGGTACAGAGACAGACAGATTGATCAATGGAATTGAATTGAAGATACAAAAATAAACCCACACACCTATGGTAACTTGATCTTTGACAAAGAAGCCAAAACCATTCAGTAGAAAAAGTAAAGCATTTTCAACAAATACTGCTGGTTCAATTGGCAGACTGCATGTAGAAGAGTGCAAACTGATACATTTTTATCTTCTTGTACAAAACTTAATTGTAAGTGGATCAAGGACCTCCACATAAAACCAGATATGCTGAATCTAATAGAAAAGGAACTGGGAAAGAACCTTGAATACATCATTACAAGGAAAATTTTCCTGAACAGAACACCAATGACTCAGGCTCTAAGAGCAACAATTGACAAATGAGATCTCATAAAAATGAAAAGCTTCTGAAATCAAAGGACACTGTCGATAGGACAAAACAGCAACCTATAGATTAAGAAAAGATAAACACCAGATAGATGGCTAATATCCAAATATACAAAGAACTGGAGAAGTTAGACTCCAGAAAACCAAATGAACCATTCTAAAAATGGAGTATAGAGCTAAACAGACAATTCTAAACTGAAGAATCTCAAATGGCTGAGAAGCACCTAAAGAAATGTTCAGCATCCTTAGCCATAAGGAAAATGCAAATAAAAATGACACTGAGATTCCACCTCACACCAATCAGAGTGGCTAAGATAAAAAACTCTGGTGACAGCACATGTTTGAGAGGATGTGAAGAAAGAGGAACACTCCTCCATTGCTGATGGGATTGTAAGCTTGTACAACCACTGTGGAAATCAATCTGGCAATTTCTCAGAAAACTGGAAATAGTTCTTCCCGCAGACCCAATTATACCACTACCGGTCATATTCTGAAAAGATGCTCCAACATATAACAAGGACACATGCTCCACTATGTTCATAGTGGACTTATTTCTAAAACCCAGAAACTGGAAACAACCCAGATGTCTCTCAATTGAAGAATGGATACAGAAATTGTGGTTTGTTTACACAGTGGAGTGCTACTCAGATATCAAAAACAACGACTTCATGAAATTTTCAGTCAAATAGATGGAACTAGAAAATATCATCCTGAGTGAGTTAACCCAGACCCAAAATGACACACGTGGTATGTACTCACTGATAATTGTATATTAGTCCAAAAGCTCAGAACATTTATGATATAACTCACAGACCATATGAAGCTTAACAAGAAGGAAAACCAAAGTGTGGTTTCTTCAAACTCTCTTAGAAGGAGGAACAAACTAATCATAGACATAGAGGGAAGAAGGGACCTGGGAGGGAAAGAGAAGGGGCAGGTTAAAATTGAGGGCAGCATCAGGAATTGGAAGGGACAGGAGAAAGTACAGAGTTCAGAATAATGAATAGAAATATGTAGTAGTGGGGGCTGGGGAGTGGGGGAACCACTAGAAACTCCCAAGCTCCAGGGAAGAAAGGTTCTCAGGACCCAAAAAGGATATGACCTGAAGTACCCATCAGAGGGGGATAGACTAGAAGAAACCACCTTCAGTAGATAGGCATGGCACCCTGTTGAGAGGTAGGCCACCCATCCATCTTAAAATTTTTAATCCAGAACTGTTCCTGTCTAAAGGAAAGACGGGGACAAAAATTGGAGCAGAGACTGAAGGAGAGGCTCGAAGACAAGCCTGACCAAAGACAGCCTCACCTTGGGATCCATCCCATTTGCAGACACCAAACCAGGACACTATTACTGATGCCAAGAAGTACTCGCATAAAAGATCCTAGTATGGCTGTCCTCTGAGAAGCTCTTCAAACATCCGAGTAAGACAAATGCAGATACTTACAACCAAGCATTGGACTGAGCCTAGGGACTCCCAATGTTAGCGGAAAGACTGAAGGAACTGAAAGGGACTGCAAACCCATAGAAAGAATAACAATATCAACTAATCAGAATATCGCTGCTTGCCGGGGCTCCCAGGGACTAAACCACCACTCAAAGAGTACACATGGAAGGATCCATGGTTCCAGCTATATATGTAGCAGAGGATGGCCGTATATGGCATTAATGAGAGGGGAATCCTTGGGCCTGTAGACGCTTGTTGCCCCAGTGTAGGGGTAGGGGAATGCTCGAGGGGTGAGGCAGGAATTGGTGGGTGGGTAGGGAGCATCATCTTAGAAGAAAAGGTGGATGAGATGGGATGAGGGGTTTGCAGAGGGGAGACTGAGGAGTGGGACAACATTGGGAATTCAAGTAAATAAAATAAACAATTTTTAATGAAGAAAAATAAATATCTTGAATAACATTACCCTTGTGTTTATTCTATCAATTATGATATGAATGTTCATTCCAGCAGAGTTGAAATGGCCCAGATATACTGCTAAAACGAGAAATGTAACTGCTCAATACTGACCAATAGCTAGAGCATGAAATATGTGAAATATATTGATTGACACTATTGGTTTTTAAGCATATGTCCAAGGGGAGATTGAGAAATGTTTGTATCAAATCATCAGAATCAGTTATTCACTCCATAACGATTGTTTACACTTGTATTGAAAGACAGTCCTTCACACTTGCCCAACGAGGCACCTCCAAAGGGCTCTGATATTAGAGCTAGTTAGATAGCATGAAAATTGACTATGACAACATCAGTCTATGAGAAGCCCTAGCTGAGACTCTGTTTGTATAAATATGACTAAAGGAAGAAAATAATTACTAGTGCCCCGTCTCTTTTGAGCTATCATTAGGATAAGCTAAACTTTAGCTATGATGTACTACCTAAACTTAATGCTTTTTCTGTAGTAAACTATAGATTAATAAGCCATATTGCTTTAGTGCTGTGAATTAATTTAGTTATCAAACCTTTCTGGTACCATTGTTAGTGCCTCATCAAAGCAAATGTACTAAAAACAATAAGTATGTGTGATTCTTGAGAATATATAAATATTTAGCAATAAAATGTATTTTAAAATAATTAGATACTTATTAAATTTTCTAAATAATATATGATAAAATGACTGATTAAAAATGTACTAAGCAAGACATGTTATCAGAATCATAAAATTATTTAGTAAATTTTACAAAGTTGTAGAGATCTGCCTTTTATTGTTACACATAGTTTTGTAGTAGTCTGAAGAGAAAGGCTTTTCGGAATGGATTATAATCACATCCTGCTACTTACTATTCAATTCTTGATAAAAGCATCTTCAATACTCAGAATATATATTTTTCATTTTCAGGATCATTTCTTGATAGCTGTAATCAATACAATGAATACAAATACATGTCACATCTGCACATAACCCATAACATGGAGATAAAGTGCTTGTGAGTGTTTTAAATTTACTCTTCATTTACTCTTATTAGCATGTATATGTGTGTGTATGTGCATGTGTGTAAAACATATAGAGGTCAGAGTACATGTGGGAGTACATGATCTTCTTTTACCACAATCTGTGGATCGAACTAAGTTAGTCAAGCCTAGTGATGGATGACTGTACCCACTGAATCATCTCACCATTAATAGTTTTGTTTCACTTGTGTTTTTTTACTTAGAGACTGTAAATATATTTTAAATATTCAAGGTGGAGAGACGGCTAAACCATCAAATGTTAAGCTTAAAATCAAAATATAAATATATCTTTTTACTCCCTCATAGTTTTTTTTTAGACATGACAACGGTTATATTATGCACATAATAGCATGAGTTTCTGAGAACAAGAAGTTAACATTTCAGAATTCATTCTAGAAGGCAGCATATGTAGTGAATTAGGATGTGAGAATGAAGACTCCCATGGTAAGAAAATATATGATTGTTTCACTATAATATACTCAGCCATGTGAATGTTCTAGACTCATCCTCTAGATGTAAAGACAGGACAGTAGAGGAGATGATTGAGTAGGATGGAATCCTCCACATTCAGGTTAGTAGGTGAAATTCCTCTAAAATGAGTGCAACAAGGTTAAATTCTGCCATGTTGCACCTAAGTAAATTCTGGTTCAAGTTCAACTTCAGATGTCATTGCTTATGTGAAATTCTTCTAGCAAACAAGCAACAGTAGTTTTCTGCCTTTGTGACCATGTAGCATTTTGACCAAACTGTTATAAATCTAGCTGCATGTTGGGCCTAGAAAGAAGGCTCAGAGGTTAAAAGCACCTGCTGCTCTTGTAGACAACTTGGTTTCTCACTACTACCTCTAACTCAAGTCTCAGGAGATCTAACACCATCTTTATATTTCCATGTGCAACACACACACACACACACACACACACACACACACACACGATGCACATCCATGCAGCCAATGCAGTCACACAAATAAATAATTTTAGGAAGAAAAGTGTTTATATTTTTTGTTGTTGGTAGTGGTCACCATCATGGTGTGTGTGTATATATACATGAGATTTGCTTTCTGGGTAGATAGAAGTGCCATAGAAATGGAAGTCGATTTTTTTAAAATAAAATCTCTAGTGTATTACCAGTTCTTATTTAAAATATGTATTTTTACATGTAGATTAGGTGGGAAACATGATTAAAATTATATGTCTCACATAGGAATCCTGCTTCCGTGATAAAAGAGAGAGAGAGAGAGAGAGAGAGAGAGAGAGAGAGAGAGAGAGAGAGAGA
>NW_021604788.1:1423919-1484717 GCF_004785775.1 Grammomys surdaster | reverse complement strand
AGAGAGAGAGAGAGAGAGAGAGAGAGAGAGAGAGAGAGAGAGAGAGAAAGTATAATTAAAAAGCAAATGGGAAGGAAAGTTTTGTTTTGCTTACATTTCCACATTCAAGTCCATCATTGAGGAAAGTCAGATTAGAAACTCAAGGAAGGAGCCTGTAAAAACGAACTGAAGCAGACTTCATAAAGGAATACTGAGTGCTGGCTTTGTTCCTCCTGTCTTGCTCAATTTGTTTTCTTGTTCACCCAGGATCACCTGCTGAGAGATAGCAATGCCCACAATGACCCAAGTTTTCCACATCAATCACCAATCAAGTAAATTCCTTACAGATTTGTCTATAGGTCAATCCCATGGAAATATTTTTTGACTAAGATTTCATCTCTACAGATGAACCTAGTTTATGTTAAATAGAAATAAAACTAGCTAGCACACCATAGTTATGAAAAAAGACAGTGAAATAAAGTTTAAAAATAGGAATATAACACCATTTACAAAACACCATTTCTTAATGAAGATTTTAAGGTCACATATAAGGTCATTACAGACAAGCAGATTCATGTTATACTCTGCACTGAAATCAATCTCTTCATTCATGGGTTAAGAAGGTGTAAGAAACTAGTTACATGTAATATGTGGTAGAAGGGTTTGAAAATGTTTATATTCCTTTTATGTGTGAAGCATTTTGACCTTTCAGTTTCACTGCTATAATAAACTATTTATAACCTGAAACACATTAATAGGAAAGTACCAGGCAACCTCAGTGGTAAAAATAACTTCTTCAGCTAAAATAACTAGCATTAAAATAAAGGAACTATAAATATATATTCTTTACATTATACACCCAAATGTCCCATATGGTATAATTAAACCAAGCCTTCACATTAAGAGGGGGGTTTTCATGTGTGAAACTTGAAATGATTCACATACTATTAGTTCCATAAAATTGCCTCTAAAGTAGAAAATATATAGATTAAGACATTGAGTTATGGTTGATTTGCTATAGGCTATGATGATAGGAAACTTTAGAGACAGGTTTAAAGGCCAAAGGACATATTTGCTAATGTATTTTTAGATGACAATCTAGTGTTAGTATTATATAAAAGTTAGTCTTATAATCAGCCACATGTCTTTGGTAGAGAGTTGGACCCAGAAATAAACTTGTTTAATGAAAATAAGATATAGTTTTTGTTTGTTTGTTTGTTCGTTTGTTTGTTTTTCGAGACAGGGTTTCTCTGTGTAGTCCTGGCTGTCCTGGAACTCACTCTGTAGACCAAGCAGGCCTCGAACTCAGAAATCCACCTGCCTCTGCCTCCCAAGTGCTGGGATCAAAGGCGTGTGCCACCACTGCCAGGCTTATAGTTTTAAATCTAAAAAAATACAAATTATAAAACAAAGTGAGGTTTGAAACACAACATTTGACATTATAAAAATTATGAAAATAAAAATTAATGATTTGATCAATGGTTTAGTATAATTTCCTCCATTTGGTACATATAAAGCTCTACATAATGAAAAATAAAGATAAATAATAAGGGAAGGAGAGGGAATGTATGCAAAGATAATGCTTATATTTTGGTCCATGAATATATTATAAACATATTTTGATTTAAATTAGGATTAGTGTAGAAAAAATACTTTACTACCCTCAAAGTAGAAAGAGGTAACTATGAGAAATAGAAGGTCTAAATATGTATATGAATACAGCTTTAGTAAAAATTAATTTTTAGCATCTGAGGAAAACTCCTATCATATCTTTGTATGAAAGTTCTCAATCCAAAGTGGAAATGGGATTATCCATGTATCAGGAAATAAATTGTTCTAAAAAATCAAATTAATGCCATGAGATGTTTCAGCAGGAAGAGTGCTTATCACCAATACTGAAGATGATCAGACTTTCATCTCCAGAATTCACATAGTATGAGAGACTGGCTCCACTTGTGCGAATGAGCACACACACACACACACACAACACACACACAACACTGCTTCAATATATTCTATATACTTTCATAAATAGTTCCTTGGATAAATGGATAGTTTACAATCTTTCCATCTAAAAATTTTCTTGGCAGCACATTCCTTAAGCAAAAGATTGTCTCGGCTCTGAAACTCAAGAGATACACCCCAAAGATGTAACCAATTATGAGAATTCTGTCCTGTTCACTTGGCATTTAGATAATGAAGCTAAAACCTAAGTAATATCTTACTTGTAGAAATCGTCCTAAGCCTTTGAAAAACTCTTTCCCTAAATCTCAAGCACACAGTTACTGAAATGGTTCAATCTTTGAGCTTAACTAGTTTTGCTTCAACAAGCAAAACTCAAAGGAAGGAAAGCCAAACCTTCAGATTCCTAGGAAGCAACATACACAGTTAATACAGAATGTAACCCACAACTACATGTTTGAAAGTGAGTCCCTCAGGAGGCTAGGAAATTCTCATTGTATTGCCTGGACAAATAGAATTGTTGTGACAGTTGCATTGGTAAATATCCATCCTCACCATTTCATGCATGGAAAACATGTTTGATTTTTAACATCCTCATTTATTTCAGAATATACAGCTATATAATTTCCTGAATTATATGTCTTTTATCTTCCCTTAGTTTTTTATATTTTCAACTATTAGCATATATTAATTGTACAAAATAAACAGTTTTTTCATGATATTGACATCCTTTGGAGCTTTAACATATCTTTATCTTTATGTGGTACTAGCTATATTTGTTTTCTTTATACAGAATGACTCCCTTAAATCTCTACCTTTTCATTAGTTTACAGTTCTCTGTATGACAGGACTTCATCTTGGATCATCAGGAGGTAAAAAACAAGATGTTCACTGCCTTTTCTCTCATGGAGAGATCTTTCATGTGTGTGCTCAGGGCAATAAAATATACTTCCTTCTGGGTAAAGTTTTTTATAAGCTCATTGTGCTCATTCTGAGATCCTAGAATACATGTTACTCCCTGTAATGTAGTATTCACCACCCTCAAAACTAGAATCTCCCATCACTGTCTAAATCTCCACATCCTTCTGAGTCTGACCCCTAAATCCCTGTTTAAAGAGCCTGTGTGATTCCATCAAACTGTCTAGATAATTTGTATTTCATAAATTCAGTTTCATCATATAACACAATACAATATATAAAAAAATCATCTATAGGGAAACTCACATTTGTACATGGTTCATACACTAGTGTTCTCAGGTCTTAGGTGCATCTTTAGAGCCAGGTACCCTAAATATTATTGAAAGAACTATCTACATTGTGAATAGATTAAAAACTCACTTAAACATCAGATTACAGTGCTTTTTGTAGTGCCTGAATAAAATTTTGAAATCTAATTAAACTCTTGTTTGGAGTGTTCCTTCAGAAAAATTTGTATGGCACTAGTGCATTAAAAATATTTTCCTATTCACTTTGAATTCAGAAAGGCAAGGTAGTTAAATCTAGCACAGAAGTAAATATTATAATTTGATTTTTTATTGTGCTGAATCTATGTATTTTATTTGCACACTGCATAAAATCATAATCATGCACATTCAGTATTACCTCACATAAAAGAGATGTATGAATAGTTTTCTCTAAAGGAATCTTTTCTTCATATATGACTTATTTTGTATGAGGACAAAGCTGTTTTACATTTTCATGGGAGTGATGGTAATTCAGCTCATGGTAAATGTTCAACATTAGTTATAAATATTTTTTCTCTCTACTTGTAAAATTTAATAAAATAAATTATTAAGTAGAGTTTCTTACTTTATATAATATGACCATTATCATCTGACTAGAATATCATGCTAATGTCATTACCAGTTAAAGATTCTGCATAATCATGCTCTTTGAATGCAGGAAAAATACATGATTTGTAAAAGTATTTTAACAGGGGAAAATATGTCACCCTTGCCGTATTCAATATGTCGGAGTGAAATATATTAATGTTAAGAAGAAGTGAGTCTCATATTATTAGTACACAGATGAAGTTTGAATAGCAGTCTAGCATATTTTCAAGATTTCTGTATTTTCCTTCACATAGTATGATTTAAGAAATCTTGAGAGAATAGAAATAACTTTTAAAGTTATATATAATCTGGCTCTTAAAGAATTATCAACATTTATTCTTCTGTGATAACCCATAGAGAGCCTTGCTTTATCTCATTTCATATGAGACTTACTAAACTAGTTCATCAAAGAAATTAAGTTATATATAATATTATTCTTATATCATTAGCTCATCTAATTAAAAAAACTATGATCACTATGACTATGGATTTTTAATTTCCTTAATTTCTGTATACAATTTTAACAGTTGCTTTATTGTACAAGATTGCCATAATATCCACCAATCCTAAAAGACTGATATGCCTTCACATCCATTTTATTTGTAGCCTCACCTTTCATTAACTCTCTTTCTTTCTTTGTTTCTTTCTCTGTTTCTTTCTTTGTTTCTTTCTTTATTTATTTCTTTTCTTTCTTTCCTTTCTTTCTTTCTTTCTTTCTCTTTCTTTCTTTCTTTCTTTCTTTCTTTCTTTCTTTTTTCCTTTCTTCCTGTCTTTCTTTCCTTCTTTGCATCAAAGGAAATTAGTCATATTTTTCAGCATTCTATAAATTTTATTTGGTTGATGGTGTTTGCATAGTGTTGTTTATTGTGTTACCTTTGTCTTTGTTGTTTTTGTTGTTGTTTTATTTTGTTTTACATTTTGTTTTGTTTGTTTGTTTTTAATAGCTGTTACATTGAGACATACTAGATCAATTTTGGATTCTTTTCCGGGTTTACCTTGTAAGTAATGATATTTCAGGCTACTCTGAACTCGTTAACTTTGAATAAGATTTGAGCATCACCATATATGGTGAATTTTATCATTCTGAGAGGATATATATTTTTCTTGAAATAAACCGTGAGTGTGAAACCCAAGACAAAAGAGTCTTGTAAGTTGCTATAGTCTACTGAAATCTGGCTAACTAGCAGAGAAGTTTCCTTTTCTGACCTGCATTATTACTCTAAACATCAATTCATAAAAGAAGTAGTAAATACACCTGAGTTGATTCCTTTATTATTTGCCAAATATGACTTCAGTTCCTGGAACTGAACTGAACTGAGTAACTTCAGTTAAATGAGACCAGTAGACTTTATTTTTCTTCGATGTCTTTATAACTGGCAGAAGGTAATTATACCTGGAATACTCTGCTTCTCTAACATCTTTAATTTTTGTTTAAATTTTGGGAGTCCTTAACTGTAGGACCATGAAAGGCAGCCTGGTTCCAGGTAGAGCACAGGCTGGAAAACCCGGTGACCCTGAGTGACAGCAGGTGTTTTGCCACACTCCTGGACACTAGGCTCCTGACAGAAGGCCACAGCCCACCATAGATTTGTGGTTATCAGTCACATAAGGGCAATGCCCCCTAGCACTTCCAGAGGTAGAGGACATGACCACAGGTCATGTAGGGTCAAGAAAAATCACTATTTTAATGAGGTTCCCAAAGGCCTGAAGGGCTTAGCCAGCTAAGCTTTCCTTCCAGGACACTCAACCTTTCAAAAGGTATTTAACCTCAGGTCCACCCTGAGAAACAGGGGTATGGTTTTACTCATAGCCACTCTCCACCATGACAATGCTTTAAAACCATGGACTGTCTCTTTTCATCGGGATCTGCTGTTGCTGTGGGAAGCCATAGAGAAGGTCTTGACCTACAGAGCCGACACCTAATCTCCCATACTAGGCCTCTCTGTGCTCCCAGCCACAGCCTCCAACAAGCCAAGCCCACTGACCAAGCCAGGATTCCCTTTCCATGGGGCCCAGCCAAAGCTGCTCCCCACCCTTTTTCCCTTCTGGCTTTCCACCCCGTGAGCCCCGACTTTTTTCTCATCTTTTCCATGGCTCCCAGCAGTGCCCAGGTGCCCTGAAGCCTGAGAATCTGATGGTCCTGGCCTCTTTGCAGGCCCGGGAACCCCATCCAGCTCTGGCTGTTCCTGGTACCTCAGGCTGCTCTCCCAACCCCTAAAGAATTGTCCCGCTGCTTCTCATAGCCTGACACTCTCCCAGAGCCTGAGTGCGGTAAGAGCAGTCAAAACTTCCAGCGCCTGCCTCCTGAGCAGCCCGAGAGCCCTGTGGCAGAACAGACACAGAACACCACTTAACCTTACACTTGACTAGTTTAATGTGATTCAAACTGACTGCTGAGACACTTTTATATGGCCTTAGTGAATTTTGAAACCTTCCTTACTTTCTTGTATGACAAGATGACCTAATCTACAATATTTCCTGCACCACACTTAGAATCTTCTATGGCTTCAAAGACTTCCACTCCTATTAACTTGACTTTGGAAACCAAATTCAAGCAGGGCCTTGTAAAGTAGGTAATTAATTCCAGCTACTAAGCAGTCTATGGTGAGCAGATCACAAGTTCAAGGTTTGTCTATATCAGAGTATGTTCAAAGCTGGCTTTGATATCGTAGAAAGCTCTAGTCTCAAAAAAAAATAAGAAAAGAAAAAGAAAACAGGTAGAAAGAGTGCTTTATATATAGTTTTGTAGCAGAAGGCTTACCTAGTCTGAGCATGGGTGCAGGATCAGTCCCCAGCACTGTAAAGTAAATAAAGGAAAGGAAGAATAGTTGAGATTAAGAAAGCAAGGAATAAGGAAGGAAGGAAGGAAGGAAGGAAGGAAGGAAGGAAGGAAGGAAGGAAGGAAGGAAGGAAATCATAATGTAAAGGAGAATGCAAATTTTTAATTTGATAATCTTGTTCCAAAGCTTTCTATGTACATTGCTGAAATGCATTTTACATTTTAAAAACTGCTTTTTATAGCTTGCTACACAGTTTCATAAGCCAAGGAAGATTTTCATTTAACATTACAATCTTTTGTCTCTTTTGCTGTCCAAAAGTACCTCATTACCAATTTTGGCAGAATAGCTTATTTCCTTCTCTCATTTATTACAACCCAACTGAAGTTTCCCCTCATTCTCCCCTTTTTTTACCATCCTTCCAATACACTCCTCCTTTGTTCCCCCTTCATAAAAGGCCAGTCCTCCCAGAAATAATAACCAAACATGGTATTTCAAGTTGCAATAGCACTAGGCACCTCCCCTCATATTAAAGATTCGATAGGCAAACCAGTATGAAGAAAAGATTTCCCAGAGCAGGCAAAGGAGTCAGAGACAACCTCAATTCCCATTTGGGAGTCCCATAAGAACACTAAGCTATACAACCATAACATATAGAGGATATAGGATAGACATGAGCCTCTCTGGGTTTAGGGTTTTAATTCTGTGGTTTGTCTCTTGGTGACCTTGAACACTCTGGCTCCTAAAATTCTTCCTCTCCTTCCAAATATAAGTCCCCTCCCTAGACCCTAATGTTTTACTGTGGCTCTTGGCATCTGTTTCCATCAGTTGCTAGATGAAGCTTCTCTGATGGTGATTGTGCCAGGATTCTATATATTAGTATGCCAGAATATCATTAGGAATTTGGAATTTTGGGAGACCCAGGCATTTTTTTGTTCTATCCTAGGTTTCTGGGCCATCTGACTTCTGGTTTTTGTTTGTTTGTTGTTTTTGTTTGTTTCCTTATTTTTTGTTTTGCTTTCTGTTTTTTTTTCCTCCAGACAGTGTCAAAGGGGTCTTCCTCTCATGGTATGGTTCTCTTTTGGCATGGGTCTCAAGCTGAACTAGTCATTGGCTGGCTACTTCTATAATTTCTGTGCCTCCTTTACCCTAGCACGTCTTACTGGCAGGAAAAATTGCAGGTCCAAGGAGAAAGTAAGCATCAACAAACCATATAGTCCAATTAAAAATGGGGTGCAGATCTAAACAGAGAATTTTCAATAGTGGAGTCTAGTGGCAGAGAAACACTTAAAGAAGTGTTCAAAACGACTCAGAGATTTCACCTTTCAACCACCAGAATGGCTAAGATCAAAACTCAAGTGACAGCTCATGCTGGGAAAGATGAGGAGCAAGAGGAACATTTCTCCATTGCTGATGAGAGTGAAATATTTTTACAACCACTTTGGAAATCGATAGAGTATTTTTTTCTTATTTTTTTAGAAAAATGTGAATCAATCTGCCCCAAGACCCAGCTTTACCACTCCTGGGCATATACTAAAAAGTTGCTCCATCCTATCAAATAACTCCTCAGCAGTATTTGTAGCAGCTTTACTCATAATACCCAGAAACTGAAAACAACCTGTATGTCCCTCAACCGCAGAATGGATAAAGAAAATGTGGTACATTTACACGATAGAGTATTACTCATCTGTTAAAAATTAACATCATGGAATTTGCAGGAAAATGAATGGAATTTCAAAAAAATCCTCCTCAGTAATGTAACCCAGACTCACAAAGACGAACACGATATGGACTCACTTATAAATGAATATTAACTTTAAAGTAAAGGATAATCATACTATGATTCACACACCCAGAGAGACTAAGTAACAAGGAGGGCTCAAAGGTGGAGGAGTATGCATGGAGCTCTATGAACTGAAAGTAAAATCGATAGTGTGGGTGGACTCAGTGTAGAAGGTGGAGGACATCAACTAGAGTGGTTAGGTGTGGGGAAGATGAAGGAAAAAATTACTGGGAGAAACAATTGGAATTTTGGGGCAATTTGAGGGCAAGCTAGAAACCTAGAGCAATGAAAACTTCCAGGATTCTATTTGGGTAACCCCAACTAAGACTAGTAACAATGTAGGATAAAGAGTCTGAACAGTCCATCTCCTGTAACCAGTCTTCTGTTGGAAGGATTCGGACATCAATTTGTAGTTCTTGTCCTAAGACCACATGTCACTATTTGAGTATAGTCAAAGTATTTAATGTAAAGTAATGCCGAGATGTTTCTTTTTGTGTGGTTAATACAAGAACTGATAGAAAAATGGCTGTTATTTTCCATAGCATTTGGCATTTCATTGCTTCCTTCTATTTAAATGCATTTTATAGCTGGATATAACATGTATATGCTTAAAAAGATAAATATAAAAATAAGTTCTTGCAGGGATTGCTTTTGTCCTGTAAGTACATTCTAAATTTTTTATTATGTAAGAACTTTGTAAATTTTTTTATTATGTAAGATTATTTTCTTGTTTTCTGTGAATAGAACTATACAATGAATAATTTTCTTAGCATTTGGAGAGTTCTTTTAAAGATAGTCTTTTTATGTAATCCAGATTTGCCTTAAATTATTATGTTTGAGTCTGAGTTACTCTTTTTAAATATAAGCATATGTCATATGTCATAGATATAATCACATAGAAATATAAAAAAGATTATCTTTATTCCATAATTATTTCTTAGTAATTGGATTGGCATAGATGATGTGCTCCTTGTTTCCTCCCACATTCCTTTGCTATGAAAATAGTAAATTAAGGTAGATTATTATGCATACTCTGCTATGACTACATATTTCTTGTTTACTAGTGTAAACTGACAAATCTAGTTTGCAGTAAGTGTTAAATTAGTTAATTCAGAGATCATGATATTTTGTTTCTTTTAGACAAAATAGAATATAAAGGCACTTAGTTCATTTTTACACCATGTATTCTATCAAGTCAAAGCTTGCTTTAATCTCTGTAAAGGTTGGTTTATTTACGGAGTTTCCTCGTTTCCTTGGATGTAGCTCTTCATTGATCCACAAACAACTTTTCACTTGATTACCAAGACCTTCATCTTTGGCATTCACTGAACTCCTGTGTTCCATGAATCTTGTCTAGACATTGCTCGTGCATTCAGCTAGATACTTCCAATTTTATATTTCTTGTTCTGTCTCTGAACAGTCTTCATAAAATCAGCAATAAATACAACCTTCACCTATTCTCCTTTTGATAATACTTTTCAGATTCTGGATGGACAAATTCTTTAACTGTTCAAATTAATCTTGCCATTTTAATATTTTCTGTTTGTTTTAAATAAAGGGGTTTAACTTGTGAGTACTAAATTGGCAAATGTAAAAGTCAATATTGCAGTTTTAAATACAACAGAGTCTTATCAGTTTTTAGTGAAATAGTTGGACAATATTATGAAATGAGTAGAATTTTCAAAAGAGTTTTAACTTACCTTTTAAGTCTTTCAATTCTTTAAAAGAAAGCAAGTGGGAAATCAGGTTTAATATTGTAAACCACAGTACTCAGGAAACTAAGACAAGAGGACCATGCATTTGACACTAGCCTAGACACCATAGTAATACTTTGTCTCCAAGAAACAAACACACACACACACACACACACACACACACACACACACATGAGAAGGAGAAAGAGAGAGTAGGAAAGATAATCAATGGTCAAGCAAAGTTGCTAAGTCTTTTATTAGCATAAACTGGTGAAAGGACATCTTAATTAAATGATTATAAGAATGAAAATGATACCATATAAATGGAAACAAATTAAGCCAGCAACTTCTTTTGTATCCTGTTAAACAGCTAATGAGTTTTACAATTAAATCAATTAAAAATTCATCTAGAAATTAATTTATTTTGCTACTGGAAACAGAACCTGCCATTGTTCGGTATGCACACTAGTCAAGGATTTCACAAATGAACCATATCCTAAGCTTTTCTTTTCCACTTTATTTTCTACTATCATCTGTTCACATGTTGTTTTCATTTCCTCAGGTTAAAAGAGATAATCATGAGTGAAAACACAGCTCAATGGTAGATGTTCAACTAGCATGTCTCAAATGCAACAAATCAAAAGAAAAGTGAAAAATTACATTGGCTTATATGAGGTATATATGGTGCTCCTCTGGTTTGAGGCTATGGCTTACAGTTAATTTCACAAAATGTGACCTTCCTCTCTCATATGACCATGAATATCTACAATCAATTTGATCTGCAATCACACTGACAGGTTCTTCCTAACTTACCTATTGAAGAGTTACACAGAAATAGACCTGTGAAGAATATTTAACTTGGAAAATTATGTCATTAGTACATTAATAAGGACAATATATATTTTGCAACAACGATTCCTCAAAGTTGCCCTATAACTGTCAGGATCCCCAAACTGAAAGAAATGGTCATACAGAATATACTATAAAAATGAAGGAAAAAGATGTAAGCAATGCCACTTTGTACAGCAAAGAAGGATCCTTTTATTTTCTCCATTACATATTTGACTATGCCTCAATAAAAACTAGAAAAAAATCTCTTATCTGAATAACATAAACTTAACATGTTCGAGAGTCATTGGTCTAACACATGGCCTTTTGTTGGGTCATTTTAGGAAGAAAATAATAGGAGAATGCTAGATATTTTGTTCATTAAGTATAATAGTATCGCTAAGTTCAAACACTGACACTAAAATAGGAAACACACAGATAACCACAGGAAAATAAGTCAAAAAGAGAAACATAGTATTTTTAATATTCAGTACATCACAGGTATTTTTCCAATTGTGACAATATAAGAAACTTCCTTTGAAGATGGGCATGTTAGATAACATAATTCCAGCAAGTGAAAGTCCAGTGCAGAAAGATCATCATAAGTTTGAGCTGACGTGAGTTGTATAATGATTTACAGGCTACCTCAAGCTACAGTTTGAAAATTCCTGAAAACATTAGAAAAAACAAAAGAAGGTTCTTTGAGTCTCCAAACATCCATCTAAGTCAAATTGTGTTAACCCCAGATATAGTTTCCATTTATAGCAGGACAATTCTTTTGCGTTTATGTGAAAAATACAATTTTGCACATTGGAGTTTGTTTAGTAGCAATCCTGTTCTCTACCTAGTGTATAACAGGTGCACTCACCTTAATTATGGTAACCAAAAATGACTCTATACATTTTTGGGTATCCCCTAGTGGGAGAATCTCAACTAGTAGAGATCTGCTGCTTTGAGGAAAATCTTCTTGCCCCTATGTGCCAGTTATATATAGTGAAATCACAGACCTTGATTTGTTGGACACATGATTAAGACATAGAAAATGGAATTAGAATACAAGCAATCTTAAAAACTTAAAAGTGCCTATTTGTTTTCTTTGTTTTAATGTGCCACCAACAACAATATTACCATTATCTCTTTTTGTAGCTCAGTTATTTTCAACCACTTTTATGATGTTGGACAAAAGAAGTATATAAAACTACAGAAAATCTATCACAATAGGTGTTTAGGAATTCCTTTGTATTATGAGCTTCATAGAATTTCAGTGACTGTACCTATTCTTTTAATACTCAGTATACCTAGTGTAGTAAATTTAATTGTTTCCCTTTGTAAAAAGAAAAAAGAATACACTAGTACTCTACATTATGGAACTAAGACTTCATAATCTTCACAACATATTCTAGTTTCATTGGTTAAGTGGACATGAACTGTATTTGTCATCAAAAATATATAAGGTTAGGTCTCTACATTAAAATAATCCTTTATTTTAATATAATACTAAAATAAGTGAAGTGATATGCATCATTATATGATAGGATTGATTACTAAAATGTCTTTCTAGAAGAAAAAATAAACATAATGCCAAGCCATTTCTTAAAGGAATTTATGTCGTCTGTTGCCCAGTATTTAGTATGTCTGCCCTAGTTCTTTTTAGTCCCAGGGCACAATTACCATTGTTTACTTCAAGGGCAACATTATTTACAGTCTGAACTCCCATCAAGAGGGTCTCCTTTCTTTGTCAAAAATGGCTTAATAAAATAGCCTTTCACCTTTTGAGACAGGCCTGTAAATTCTCTCTGACCAAATGGAAATGCTGTAGGTCATTTTCTTCTAATTGCTTGTGGAAAAGGATTGATAAGCCACCACACAATTTAACTTGATTGGCAGGTACTGCTCAGTAGTCCAAAGCAAAACCAGCAATTTCAGAATAAAACTTGGATGTCTCTGCAGAGTCTAGTGATAAAAATTAGTTTCATTCTGAATTCTTCGAGAAGATTTTTAAAAGTAAGGTTTATTGCAATCATTTAAAATGGGAGGTAATTTACCATTTTGGTAAATTCATTTACAATTTTCCAAATTTCAAAAAGCAAGAAATATAATAAATAGAACATGTGAGTTGCAGTTATTTTAATTTTACTGTTAATCTGTATCTATTTTATTTATGTGTGTGCTTGAATATATGTATTTGTACCATATGCATGTAGGACTCCACAGAGGTCAGAAGAAGGCATCAGATCTGCTTGAAACTAAAGTACAGGCATCTGTGAGCCACCATCTGGAGATTGAGAACCAAACCTGGATCCTCTAAAAGAACAATAAGTGCTTTTACTACTGAGCCATCTCTGTAAAATACATGTATACATACATACATACACACATACATACATACATACATACATACATACATACATACATACATACTGGAAAGATGACTCAGGTTAAGAGCATTTGTTCTTGCAGAGGACCTAGAATCCATTCCCACTATCCACATTGTGGTTCACCATGATCCATAACTCCTGTTCTAGGGAAACCAATGCCTTCTTGGTTATCAGGAACACACATGGTCCACAGATATACATTCAGGCAAAGCACTCATGCACAGAAAATAAAAGTAAATTTAAAACAAAAAGTTTATTTGAAATATATATTTCACATAATTAAACATAGTGATATGCCATTGTTCTCCGCATTTATATTTTAAACAGGTGGCTGAATAGAAGTTGACTTCTCAAATGTATTTCCATTCTGTTAATCATATTATCGTTCTATAACATATGGGCAGTTTAAGTGTAATGCTTGTAGGGAAATGATGGGTAGAGGAAAACTATATCTTGTGATGAAAATACTGTGGCTCACAAACCCCTTGGGAGAATTTTGAAGATTTTCCAAGAATTCCTGGCCAAATTTTTAGAATCCACACTTCACACTGAAAATTGTGTTCCATAGAATGACAGTATGTTTTATTTTTCTATTTGACATTAGTAAAATATTCCTTTGTGATCTGCATCTGAAATGTAAGTCTGATCTCAGCTTAAGAATAACTTTTTATCCCGTGATTTTATTTTGATTTCTGCAGAAAAGTTTGCTATATGAGTGTATAGCATAGTAAGAATATTAATTTGTGAGAGCTTTATATGCAGATATAGTCAACCGCCATGAAATTATTAATTTTCCCATAGAATATTTTTGTCTTAATTTTTATTTTTAAATTTTATTTGTTGTACGTATGAGGTCAGAGTACATTGAAGCCAGAAGACAAGGGATCCCATATTGCTGGTGTTTCTGGCAAGTGTATGCCATTTAATGTGGGTGCTTGGAATTGAAAGATCCACTGGAAGTATTTTCAACCACTGAGTCATCACTACATCCTTTAATTTCTTATTTTAGCATCTCTGAGAATTTCCAAATTAATGATAATTACTATAGATTTTTTATATCTCAACAAAAATAGAAGTGGTTAAAGTGATTTCATTGGTTGATCATTTATATAAAGTTTCACAAAAAGAGAGAAAGATCTCTGGTCTTTGTTGTACCAGAACAAGGTTGTAGTCTAATATGGTCTGGTACACATGCACATGCAGACACAGATGCAGACACACACACACACACACACACACACACACTCAAACACACACTCTCACACACACACCACATGGAAACACACACAGATACACAACACAGGGAGCCACAAACAGAGTGAGAGAGACAGTGACACAGAGAGACACAGAAAGAAACACAGAAACACAGACAGAGACAAAGACAGAGATGGACACACATCCACACAGATAGAGGAGGGAGACAGGGAGAGGAGAGGAGAGTAGAGGAGAAGAGGGGAGGGAGCAGAGGTGAGCGGAAGATAGCAGAGGGGAGTGGAGAGGAGTGGAGGGGAATGGAGGGGAAGGGAAAGGAGGGGAAAGGAGGAGAGCAGAGAGAAGGTAAGAGGAGAGGAGGGGAGGTAAGGGGAGAGGAGAGGAGGGGAAAGGAAAGAGATTCAACAATAATGAAGAGCCACCTTCAAGTACACCGTTTGTATTCAGCAGAGTGGTAAGGCATTAAATGTATGTATAGGAAACATTTTTAATCTTAAAAAATAAAATGTTTTGTTTTGCTTTGAGATATGGCAAATTGAACCTAGGATCTTGTGCATGCTATGCAATCATTATGCTACTAAACTGTATCTTTAGTCCAGGATATTTCTTTGATTATATTTCCTCAGCTGTTTGGCCGTTTTTTCCATGTTTAGTAGAACTATCTAGTGGATAAATAGTAATTATACACAGTATCCCTTATATTAGTAACACTAGATTTTGAGAACAATCTTTTCTATTTTGTAAATGAAGCTAGACACAGCTGGGACATACACAGATATAATTCTGTTTGGATAATAACTAATTGGCTTAAGGTTAAATCATCTCATGCACACACACTACTCCAGCACCCAACTCCAATATAACTCCGGAGTTTGTCATTCACCTATAAAAGCTAGATAAGTAAAATATATTTAAGCATATAAAGTACATAAATCAAATTTTCCTATCTTAAGAACTTAGTGAGAACAAGAGAGAACATTTTTAGCTCTTGCAGTAAATGAGCATGGTTTATAAAGATTTCTTTTAAATTACTTGAATATTAAGCTTCATTTTGCAAAAGTAAGAATATATGAAATGACAACTGAACATTCAATTTCACTTGAGTATTTTGTGATATTTTAAATATTTCTGTGATTTTAATGTATCCATCTTCACAGAGGAATTTCTTCACTTTATACTCCACTTGTAGACAAAATGTCTGTGCTAATTTTATACACACAGCTATCCTATTGTTCTGGAAAAAAAATCTTACAAGAATAATTACTTAGCCCTGGTGACAAATTGTTTAGCCTAAATAACAGTGCCATCTGCTGAAAAGTACTAGTGAATCTCAGGGAAGTTTTTATTGTATAGGACTCATTTTGGCTGGATGTACAGGAGCTAATGATTAAAATATGTTAACAAAAAGACCTCAGAGGAGGTAATGTTAACTTTCAAATCTAGAGAGAACCTCAAAATATAGGAAAATCAGAACAATAATGGGAATATTGTAAGACAAAAATGGTTTGCTAGGTATAAAACAAAGCATCAATACAATTTGAAAATTTTAAAATACTAAAAAAAAATAATAATACTTCAAAATAAACATCTTGGTAGTAGATTTGGTTTAAAGGTATCATTTAATTAAAACATAAACTAGTCAATAGGAAATAGGTTGCCATAAGCCTTAAAATATTCTAATGAAGGATTGGTACTACATGTCATCATTTATAAAATAAAACTAAGAGAAAGCATTACATTTCAACCATGCTGGAATTTTACTGATATGTTTGATATTTGTTTGAGGCATATCAAAAAGGACAGTTTATTTACAAATCAACGTTTTTAAAAGCCTTTCTTAAATATTATGTTACCATCTAATTTCTATTTGTCTTTTTTTGTAATCATATCCCAGTGACAGTGCTGCAGTTATAAATGGTATACTGAGTATGAATGGATCCTGTGATCATAATAAAAGGTTTGTTTTAGAATGCTGTTGAACAAAATGAAGCATCATGTAACCCCATTTATTACCATATGTAAGACATATAATAGGGAATGTTTTACAAATAGAAGTACATTTCACCAACTCTATCTCTATAACATTCTGGAATGTATATGTACTCTGCTGTTTTAAAGGATTTTTTAAAATTCATACTGATAATGGTAAATGGAGCATGATGCTTTTCACTGTTTTAATACATGTCTTTATACAAGTTTTAGGTTCTTTTGTATTATATGTGGCCAAAAAAGAGAAAATTGATAGAAAATCTTATGAATTGTACCTTCCAGTTTTCTTATATTTTAATTCTTTTAGTTTTCTATATTTGTTTAGACTTTGTTTCACATGGTCGGATTTAGTACTGTTGGCTGATATAAAAACAAATTCAATTGTGTGTGTATGTGTGTGTGTGTTTGTGTGTATTTATATGCATGCACACATATATACACTTATGGTGTTATGTACTAGGTGAATTCAGCCAATTTATAGTTACTGATATTATCTGTTAATGTAGCTGCATGTTCACTTATACTTCCCTTCATCCTCTCTTATTCAATTTGGGAAGTTTTGAATTTCTGCAATTGCTACCTATGCATTAATACTTGTATATAGCCTTTTAAAAAATATTTTTCCAGAAGTATTTTCTTTATTTATTTTTACACTCAATATTTTATTCTCCCTCCTGTCCACCCTCCAACTGTGCGAAATCCCATACCTCCAATCCACCCCATCTCTGCGAGGCTGTCTCCATTGTTATCCCCAATTCACATGACCTCTAAACTACCTAGGGCCTCCAGTCTATTGAGGATTGGGTGCATCTTCTCTGATTCAACACAGATCTAGCAGTCCTCTGCTGTAATTTGTTCGGGGCCTCATGCATACAGATTTCCTAATGCTCTCTTTATTTGAATGTTGTTTTTTGTTTCAAGATATAGTCTTCTTAGTTTTATCTATTAATATTAATTTTCCTATTTCTTATATTTTTATGAGTATCACATTTAAAATGAATGATATTTTTTAAATATAACATTTGTATAATTTAAGATACGGCTAGGAGATGACTCAGAAATTTAGAGTTCTCTCCCCTGCTCCTCCTATATCTGATCTCCCTACCCTGTTCCTCTCCACATCCCCTCTTCCACCTAGTTCTCTCCCTCCATCCACTTCCAATATTTACTATATTTCCCTTTCTCAGTGAGATTCAATCATCCTTCCTTGGATCCTCCTTGTTACTTAGCTTCTTTGGATCTGTAGATTATATCATGGTTTTCCTATACTTTATGGCTAATATCCACTTGTAAGTGGGTATATACCATGCATATTCTTTTGGGTCTGGATTACCTCATTCAGAATGATATTTTCTAGTTCAATCCGTTTGTCTGTGAAATTCATGATGTCTTTGACTTTAATAGCTGAATAATATTTCATTGTGTATATGTGCCACATTTTATTAATCAATTCTTCGACTGAGGGACATCTGGCTTTTTTCCAGTTTCTGATTATTATGAATAAAGTTACTATGATCATAGTTGAGCAAGTGTCCTTGTGGGATAGTAGAGCATCTTTTGGGTATATGCCCAGGAGTGATATAGCTGGGTCTTGAGATAGAACTATTCCTAGTTTTCTCAGAAATGGCTATATTGGTTTCCAGAGTCATTGTACAGGTTCCCACTCCCATAAGCAATAGAGGAGTGATCACTTTGCAACACATCTTTGCTAACGTGAGCTGTCAATTGATTTTCTTTTTATTTTAGTCATTCTGATGGGTGAAAGATGGAATCTCAGAGTTGTTTTGATTTACATTTTCCTGATGACTAAGGATCTGAGTAGGTGAGTGGGGTTGTGGTGCACCCTTAGAGAAGCAGGGAGAGGGGATGGAAAACCAGGAAAGAGGATAACATTTGAAATGTAAGTAAATAAAATATCCAATAATAATAATGAGGAGGAGGAGGAGGAGCAGGAGCAGGAGGAGCAGGAGAGGAGGAGGAGGAGGAGGGGGAGGAAAAGAAGAAGAAGAAGAAGAGGAGGAGGAGGAGGAGGAGGAGGAGGAGGAGGAGGAGGAGGAGGAGGAAGAAGAAGAAGAAGAAGAAGAAGAAGAAGAAGAAGAAGAAGAAGAAGAAGACGACAATGAAGAAGATTTCTGTAAGTTTTTCTCTGCCATTAGGTATTCCACTGTTGAAAATTCTCTGTTTAGCTCTGTACTCCATTTTTAATTGCGTTGTTTAGATTATTGGTATTTAACTTCTTGTGTTGCTTAAATATTTTGGATATTAACTCATTTTTCAGATATGGGATCTGTGAAGACCGTTTCCCAGTCTGTAGGCTGACATTTTGATTTGTCCTATTGACAGTGTCCTTTGCTTTACAGATGCTTTTCAGTTTCATGAGGTCCCATTAATTTATTGTTGTTCTGACAGCATGAGATATGGCTGTTCTGTTGAGAAAGTCATGTCCTGTACCAATGAATTCAAGGCTGTTATTCCCTATTTTGTGTTCTACTAGATTAAGTGTATCTGGTTTTATGTTGAGGTCTTTGATCCACTTGGACTTGAGTTTTGTACAGGGTGATAAATATGGATCTACTTGAATTCTTTTACATGCAGACACACAGTTAGTCCAGCACCATTTGTTGAAGATGCTTCCATTTTTCAATTATATGCTTTTGCATTCTTTTACACAAAAACAAGTGTCCATAGATGTGTGGGTTTGTATCTGGGTCTTCAATTTCATTTCATTTATTAACCTGTCTGTTTCTATACCAATTACACGTAGTTTTTATTTTTATTGCTCTATAGTACAACTTGAAGTCAGAAATGGTTATACCTCCAGAAGTTCTTTTATTATACAGGATTACTTTAGCTATCCTTCTTATTGTTTTGTTTTTCTTTATCCATATGATGTTAAGAATTGTTATCTTAAGGTCTGTAAGAAATGTTTTTATAATTTTGATAGGCATTGCATTTAATCTTTAGATTGCATTTCGTAAAATGGTCATTTTCACTATATTAATGCTACTTATCCATGAGCATGAAAGATCTATTCATCTTCTGATATCTTTTTCAATTTCTTTATTCAAAGACTAGAAATTCTTGTTGTATAAGTTTTTCCCTTGCTTGCTTAGAATTACACCAAAATATTTTATTCATGGTAAATTTGATGAATACTGTCTTCCTCTTCCTAACTTCTTTCTCAGCCCATTTATGCTTTGTAAAAATGTCTAGAGTAGATTTTTTTTGTATTTTTTATTGGATATTTTATTTACAGTTCAGATGTTATCCCCTTACCCCATTCCCTCCTCCCCACCCAGGAACCCCTATTCCATTGCCCTTTCTTCTGCTTCTCTGTGAATGTGCCCCTACCTACCCCCCAACTCCCACCTCCCCACCCTCGAATTCCTCCATACACAGCGTACAGCCTTCATGGGACCAAGGATATTGAAGGTTTGTAACAGCTATAGGAGTTCTTTAGTAGAGTTTTGGGTCACTTATGTATCATATTGTATCATCATATATTACAATTTATAGATACTTTGACTTCTTCTTTTGCAATTTTATCCCCCTTGGTCTACTTTAGTTGTTTTCTTGCTCTAGCTACAACTTCAAGAACTATATTGAGCAAACAAGAAAAGAGTGGACAGCCTTGACTTGTTCATGATTTCAGTGGAGTTTCTTTAACTTTCTCCCCATCTAATTTGATATTGGATATTGGCTTGCTGTATATTGTGTTTATTATGTTTAGGTGTGTGCTTTGTATCCATTATCTCTCTAAGACTTTTTAACATGAAGGGGCATTAAATTTTATCAAATGATTTTACAGCAGCTAATGAGATGATCATATGTTTTTCATTCAGTTTGTATAAATTCTTCATTGCATTGATGATTTTTTTTATGTTGAAATATTGTGCATCCTTGGGATGAAGTTTACTTGGCCATGGAGAATGTTTTGATGTCTTCCTGGATTCTGTAGAGTATTTTTGCATCAATGTTTATAAGGGAAATTCATATGAAATATTCATTCTTTGTAGAGTCTGTGTGGTTTAGGTATCATAGTGTATGTGGCCTCTTAGAATGAGTTTGACAGTGTTTCTTCTGTTTCTATTTTGTGGAATAGTTTGGGGAATATTGATATTAGCCCATCTTTGAAGGTTTGGTAGAATTCTCCACTAAAACCATCTGGTCCTGGATATTTTTTGGTTGGAAAAGATTTAATGAATGCTTCTATTTCCTCAGGGGTTACAGGGATGATTAAATACTTTACCTGATTTTGATTTAACTTTGATAAATACTGTCTGTATTGAAAATTGTCCACTTCATTTAGATTTACCAATTTTGAGGAGTATGGGCTTTTGAAGTAAGACCTATTGATTCTTTGAATTTCTCCAGTGTCTGTCGTTATGTCTCCATTTTCATTTTTGATTTTGTTAATTTTGATACTGTCTCTTTGTATTTTAGTTAGTTTAGCTAAGTGTTTCTCTATCTTGTTGATTTTCTCAAACTACCAGATCTTTGAATTGTTTTTTGTTTCTAATTGATTGGTTTCAGCACTGAGTTTGTTTATTTGTTTATTTTCTGCCATCTAATCCTCTTGGGTGTATTTTCCTCTTCTCCCCCTCCCCGTTCTCCCCCTCCTTCTCCTCCTCCTCTAACTCCTCCTCCTCCTTTCTTCTTCTCCTCCTCTTCCTCTTCTTCCTCCTCCTCCTCTTCTTCTTCCTTAAAACTTCTATGTGTACTTTGAAATTGTTAGTATGAGAATTTTCTATTATTTTATGAAGACACTTACTGCTGTGGACTTTCCTCTTAGCACTGCTTACATTGTGTCCCATAATTTTGGGTATGCTATGCCTTAATTTTCATTGAATTCTAGAAAGTCTTCATTTCCTGCTTCTATTTCTTCCCTGACTCAGAAATCATTAAGTAGAGAGTTGTTCAATTTCCATGAGTATGTAGTCTTTCCAGTGATTTGTTGTTGTTGAAATCCACCTTAATTCATGATGGTCTGATAAGACACAAAGTATTATTTCAATATTCTTGTATCTCTTGAGGTTTGTTTTGTGACTGACTACATGGTCAATTTTGGAAAAAGAATCATGATGCCTTGAGAATAAGGTATGTTCTTTTGTGTTTGGGTGAAAGAGTCTACAGATATCTGTTAGGTCCATTTGATTAAAATGTCTGCTAGCTTCATTATTTGTCTGTCTAGTTTTTGTCTGGATATCCTGACAATTAGTGAAAATGGGGTATTGAAGTCTCCCACTATTAATGTGTGGGGATTAATATGTGATTTAATATTTAGTAATGTTCCTTTATAAATGTGAGTGCCTTTACATTTGGGGCATAGACATTCAGAATTGAGATGTCATCTTGGTAGATTTTTGTTTCTTGGGTCACTTTGCTTGGAAAACCTTTTTATAGCCTTTTACTCTGAGGTAGTGTCAATCTTTTTGCTGAATTGTGTTTCTTGTGTCCAGCAAAAATATGGATCCTGCTTAAGGATCCACTCTGTTAGTCAGTCTTTTTATTGAGGAATTCAGACCATTGATATTGAGTGATATTAATGACTGATGATTGTTAGTTCAAGTTATTTTGATGTTGATGATGGTACTGTGTGTGTGTGTTTCTCTTGATTTTTCTGGTGTGAAATCATTTATTTCTTGGGTTTTCTTGGGATTAGTCACCTTCTTTGTGTTGGAGATTTCTGTCTGGTATCCTCTGTAGAGCTGCATTCTTGTAAAGATATTATTTAAATTTGGTTTTATCATAGTATATCTTGTTTTCATCATTGCTAGAGAGTGATAACTTTGCTTGGTGTATTAGTCTGGGTTGACATTTGAGATCTCTTAGAGACTGGAAGACACCTGCCCAGCACGTTCTGGCTTTTAAAGCCTTTATTGCAAAGTCTGTTATAGTTCTAATAGTTGCATTTATTTGTTAATTGGGCTTTATCCCTGGTGGCTCTTATATTTTTCTTTGTTCTGTATATTTAGTGTTTTGATTATTATTTGGTGGGAGGATTTTCCTTTAAGGTTCATTCTATTTATAGGCATCTCCTTTTATAGGTTATAAAAATTTTGTTCTCATGGCACCAACTACATTCTTGTAGGCCACAGAGAGGAGATTTCTATCTTCATTTGATAGTGGTTCATTCAGCTCTGTCACCGCCTTCATGGCGGAGGCCATTATTAGTAGCATTGAGCAGAAAACCATGGCAGATGGAAATGAGAAGTTGGAGAAAGTTAAAGCCTACTGGGAGAAGATTGAGAAGGAGCTGGAGACAGTGCGCAATGATGCCTTGGCTCTGCTTGACAAGTTCCTTATCAAGAACTGCAATGATTTTCAGTATGAGAGCAAGGTGTTCTACCTGAATATGAAGGGCGACTACTACCGCTACTTGGCTGAGGTGGCTTCTGGGGAGAAGAAAAACAGTGTGGTTGAAGCTTCTGAGGCCGCATATAAAGAAGCCTTCGAAAATAGCAAAGAGCACATGCAGCCAACACACCTCATCCGGCTCGGCCTGGGCCTCAATTTTTCTGTGTTCTACTACGAGATCCAGAATGCACCAGAGCAGGCCTGCCTCTTAGCCAAACAAGCCTTTGATGATGCTATAGCTGAGCTGAACACATTAAACGAGGATTCCTATAAGGACTCCACTCTCATCATGCAGTTGCTTTAAGACAACCTCGCCCTCTGGACAAACGACCAGCAGGATGAAGAAGCAGGAGAAGGCAACTGAAGACCCTTCAGGTCCGTGGCCCTTTCATCACCCACCACCCCCATTATCACTGATTCTTCCTTGCTACAATCACTATATCTAGTGCTAAACCTATCTGTATTGGCAGCACAGCTATTCAGACTTGCCCTCCTGTCCCCTGGGAAGCAGTTTCAGATAAACCTTCATGGGCATTTGCTGGACTGATGGTTGCTTTGAGCCACAGGGCGTTCCCTTTATGAATTGTGCAGAGAAGTGTGTCCTGAACGAGGCATTTTACTATGTCTGTTGATATATAGCAAATCCAGGTGATGGTAATTGAGGAGTGTAGAAAGGAGAATTAGCCAACACAGGCTATGGCTGCTATTTAAAACAAGCTGATAGTGTTTTGTTAAGCAGTACATCTTGTGCATGCAAAAATGAATTTGACCCTCTCACCCCTTCCTTCAGCTAATGGAAACTGACACAGTAACAACTTGTTCCTTCACTACCAGCTTTATAAACTGTTTCTCGTGAGCTTTCAGCAGCCCTTTCTGTGCCTCTTTAAATTATGATGTGCGCACACCTTCTTTTCAATGCAATGCATCTGAAGTTTTTGATATGTGTACCTTTTTTATTGTAATTAAGAATCATGGATTTATTTTTTGTAACTCTTTGGCTATTGTTCTTGTATACCCTGACAGCATCGTGTGTGTCAACCTGTGTCAATCATGATGGGTGGTTATGAAATGCCAGACTGCTAAAATAAATGTTTTGGACTTAAAAGAGTAAATAAATGCTGCTTTGGGGATATTAAAAAAATTGTTCTATGATTTAGTTGAAGATATTTTCTGGACCTTTGAGTTAATAGTATTCTATTCTTACAATTATTTTTTTAGTAAATAATTTATTTTTATTCGATATTTTATGTATTTACATTTCAAATGTCATCTCCTTTACTGGTTTCCCCTCTGTAACCTCCACATACCATCCCCTCCTCCTGCTTCTATGAAGGTGCTCTTTCTCCCACCCACCCACCCACCCATTCCTACCTCACCGCCCTGATACTCCCCTATACTGGGGAATCGAGCCTTCATAGGACCAATGGCCTCTCCTCCTATTAATGCCAGACAATGCCATCCTCTGATACATATGTGGCTGGAGCCATGAGTCTCTCTATGTGTAGTCTTTGGTGGTGGTTTTGTCCCTGGGAGCTCTGGGGGTGTCTGGTTGGTTGATTTGTTGTTCTTCCTATGGGTTGCAAACCCCTTCATCTCCTTCAGTCCTTTCTCTATTCCTATTATTCTTAGGTTTAGTCTTTTCGTAATGTCTCAAATTTCCTCAAGGTTTTGTGTTTGAAACATATTAGTTTTATCATTTTTTGACCAATGGATTAATTTCTCCTTATTGTACTTTCTGTGCCTAACAGTTTGTCTTCCATCTCTGTATTCTGTTGCTGGTGGTTGTGTCTATAGTTCCTGTTCTCTTCCCTAGATTTTCCATATTCAGGGTTGTCTCTGATTGCGATTACTTTATTGCTTCGATTTCCATTTTCAGGTCTTCAACAATTTTCACTCATTTCTTTCATCTCTTTGATTATGTTTTCCTCTATTTCTTTAAATGAAGTATTCATTGCCTCTTTAAAGGCCTCTATATTCTTCATAAGAATAGATTTAAGGACATTGTCTTCCAATTCACACATATTTGGATATCAGGTCTTGCTGGAGTAGGATAGCTGGGTTCTGATGGTACCATATTGCCTTAGCCTTTGCTGAATATGTTCTTATGCAGGCCTTTAGCTTGTTTGTCCCTGACATTGGTAAGCCTGGTAATTAGTACTGATGGAGTAGACCTCTGTAGTTCCAGGTAGAGCTCAGAGTCTCTTATGTCAGAAGGCTTCTAGGATTTCAGGTAGAGCTGGTTGTCCCTAGTGGCAGCAGGCTTCAAGGGATGCAAGCAGAGCTGGTAGTTCATAATGGATTAGGCTTCTGGTTGTCCTGGGCTGGGGCAGGCCACCAGGGAAGCAGGTAAAACTGGTGATTGCAGGCCTGTTTTTCCTGGGCAGCAACAGGCCTCCAAGGATGCAAGCAGAGATGTGGCCTGGAAAAGGGAGTGCAGGAGGGCAGGGTGAAACTCATCAGTAGTGGGTTTGCATAGAGGGATGAGGAGCAGGGTCTTGGGGTAGAGTTCTCACCTGGTGGTGTTGATGGCTGAAGGTACATGAGATTGTGGTTAGAGAGATGAACTTATGCTGTCTACACAGTAGACAGCATAAAGGGGACAGGGTAGACATCAAGCCTGCTGAGCTTGTCCTAGGATTATCTTATAATGTCAATAAAATAAAAATTTAAGATAACACTTTCTAATTAAATTTACTATATGATACTATATTTTATATTAGAAAAAACTTTAACTAAGCCTTAATTATCCAAGTTATTCTTGATATTTCATATGTTGTATATTGAAAAGACTTCATAAAACTCTCAATACTAGTTGTCTTTTGTAACAATCTTTTATTATTTTTTATTATTTAATCATTTTTTATAATGCCGTCATTATCTTCTCCTCGTCCACCCTCTGATGACTGTTCCTCATCTCATTCCTCCTCCTCCATCTCCAAGAGGATGTTGCCACCATTATACCCCCACCCATCCCCACTCACTGGGACCGACCTCAAGTCTCTCAGGAGTTAGGTGAATCTTCTCTCACTGAGGACAGACCAGGCAGTCTTCTGCAGTATATATGTTGGAGGCCTAATATCATCTAGTGTAAGCTGCCTGGTTGTTGGCCCAGTATCTGAGAGATCTTGGGAATTCAGATTAGTTGAGACTGCTATTCTTCCTATCGGCTTGCCCTCTTCCTCAGCTTCTTCCAGCCTTTCCCTGATTCAACCACAGTGGTCCCTAGCTTCTGTCTACTGGTTGGGTGTAAGTATCTGCATATGATTCTTGCAGCTGGTTGTTAGGCTTCTTGGAGGTCAGCCATGCTAGGCTACTGTCTGTAAGAACACCATAGCATTAGTAATAGTGTCAGACATTGGAGCCTCTCCTTGACCTGCATCCCAATTAGGGCCAGTCACTGAATATCCTTTCCCTCAGTATATTCTCCATTTTTTGTCCCTGCAGTTGTTTTAGACTGGTACAACTCTGTGTCAGAATTTTTGACTGTGGGATGGCAAGCCCATCTGTCCACTTGATGTCCTGTTTTTCTATTGGAGATGGAATCTACAAGTTCCCTTTTCCCACTGTTAGGCATTTCATCTAAGGTCCCTCCCTTTAAGTCAGGAGAGTATCTCTTATGAATACAGAGCCACTGAACCTATTAGTTTATTTATGCCATATTACAGGAAAAAAGTCAAGTATTGATAAAGTGAGATTATTTTATGCATACTGTGGTAGTATATTAAAATACATTCTTACATAAATGTTCTAATTTAAAATATTTGGTGAAGAATTGCTCCTTTAATGCAAAAATAAATAACCAGTTGTTTTTTCAACATTGAGGTTATACAAGTCAAGTGTAGATGCTCCAGAAAGGAAGGTGACAGGAGAGTATGTCTTCATTACTTTATAACTAATTTTGATCTGAATTTCCCATATTCTGAAAACTTCTTGGAAGGAAAAAAGGTAGATTGTATTAATAGATCAAGAAATAATACTCTGTAATAAATAATAACATCTTAATAAATAAGCAGTATTATTTTGTGGTTCTATCAATTTCTATTCATTTTCAGTATGTTTTATTTGTAGGTGTTATTGAAAATGCTTAGGATGCTAGCATGCTTAGTTCATAGAGTATCTGCATTGATTCAGTTAAGATTTAATAAAATAGTTTTTTCAGATCATAAGTTCTCATCCTGTCTCTCTTCTCTTAGACATAAGAGAGTAGTTATGCCTGAGGGTTAAAAGGGACAACCATAAGTTATTGTAGAGAATCTAGCTGAGATGAAAAACATAGCTGTAATACTATTAATTGATAAGTTCAAGAGTTATTTAACTATACTTCTTAAATAAAACTACTTAAAATTTCATAATTCATTGTATATATTCTATGAGCAAGCCTGTAATACAGTCACATTTATATTTAGGCAAATACACATTCTTTCATAATATGATTCTAAAACTGTAGGATCTGTCTACTTATGACAAAGAAATGTCCTTGCAAAATATAAATGTGGTGGAAAAGTTGGAATATTATCCCACTCAAATAGCTTATCTTATAAACAATATATAAAGGTTTATCTTTAAAATCTTAAATTGCACATTAATAAATATGAGACATTTACTTTCCCCATACTAAGAAATTATAGTATCAGCATTGGGATAAAATATGACTCTTCAATTAAATTTTTGTTTGCATTTACTTATTTTGTGTGTTGGGGGCAAGTACTTATGTGCCATGACTTTTGTGTAGAGGTCAAAGAACAATTTGTGGAAGTTGGTTCTCTATTTCCACCATGTAATCCCCAGGTACTGAACATAAGATCAATCTCGACAGGACTCTAGAGGCAAGTATAATTCCTGTGCCTGAATACTAGGGTCTGATATCTTGTTTCTGACTCATAGGTTTAATATTAGAAAAAATAGGTGAATTTGAATGAGTGAAAACAGACATAATATCAGGAAATTCACAGGTCCAGATCATACAATTCCTTGTAGATTAAAAAGGTTGCTTCTGTTCTGAAAAGAACTAGGAAAGGCAGCAGAATATGAGACTATGAAGGCCTTACTTTTCAAGTTGTTAAGTTTGAAATGCTTCTTAGATATTCAAAAAGAGATAGCAAGTCAGGAGCTAATACTTTGATATTAATGACTTTGTAGACAAAAAGTTTGTTGAAGTAACAAAAAATTATTTGACAGGAAACCAAAACATGAATGTATCTAAATACATGAAAGTAATGCATATACCCAATTATTTCTATTAATTCTGTTATAAAATAAAATAAATCATTATGATGTATAGATAGAACTACTTGAATGATACTATATAATATTCAGAAATCACTTTCATTTTCCCCTAGGGTGAGGGAAGTACTATATATGTGCTATACACATAAAGGAACTGCAAATAAAAATTGTCTCTGAGGAAAAAGAGAGGCAATGGTACACATTAAAAGAAGTATAAGCTTCCCAGTACAAGAGCCAGTTAATTTATAGGATGGAGGTAATATTTGGATGGATTAATGTAAATACAAAAATTATCATGAATGATAAAAGACATAGATTTATGGGGAAATGTGATAGAAGATAAATGTGCTAAATAATGAAAGAGAGGAGCCTGCATGATTCAAGAAAGAGCTCCAGTGATATTATCAGTGGTATTTGCCCTTGATAATGTAGCTACCAGAAACATGGGGCATTAGAATCATTGTCTTGAGATGCAGTGGACTTAATGAAGTGTATGCTCTCAGACCACTAAAACTCAGGAAAAGAGGAATATTTATAGGAAACAGAGTGGGAGCGTGTTTGCAGCTAACAGAGGTATGATAGTAATATACCAGTAAATTGTGTCAAAATGTAGGGGATGAGGGTCTTGACAATAAAAAATTAGCTACAAGTATTGTGTTTATAATATTTACTGATGTAAAAATGTTTACAACTTTGGGGCAAAATTTTAGGGCCTTTCTAGTATTTTCTTTGGTGTACTAATGTTCAAAGAAATTTATTTGGGAGAGGTGGAACTAGAAGTTTTATAGAAACAAGAAAATTCCACATTAAAGTACATGAAATTAGGGAACCAGGAAAAAGCCATAATTTGGGATAGTCTGCTTATCTCCATTTATTCTTGAAGTAATAGTATGTGGAGTGATTTTTCTTGGTTTGAAATTTGCAGATATCTATATTGTCTTGTAAACTAAGACTAAGATTTCTTTTCTAAAATTTCTATGAGAAAATAATTTAAGGTTGTTACAGACATTAAGTAATTTTAAAGACACATATTTAATAAAGAATCTTAAATTTTACTTAATTTTTTTCTTTGAGTGTTTTGTCTATACGTGTATATATGTATTACTTACATGCAGTGACCACAGAACCAAGAAGAGAGTATTTGATCCCTTGGAACTGGAGTTTCAGAAGGAAGTCAGCCACAATGTGGATGCTGAGGATCAAACCTGGGTCCTCTCCAAGAGTAACACAAGCTCATAACCACTAAGCAATCTCTCCATCTCCATAACACATAATCATGAACATGAAACAGTAGATTTTAGGTATTATTGAAAGTATCAAAATTATTTTAACAACTTGAAATTAATGCAGTTTTGTTATTAAATTATGTATACCTAAAATACTATGTTCTTATAAAACAAATCAGTATAGTTCCTAATGTGAATATATCACTAAAATGAATATTTCTGGAATTTTTTACTTGTGTAATTGTCATGGTGTTTTTAAAAGCTGTTCAAACAGTGTATTATTGAAGTGTCAGCAGTAGAGTTTATACTTTTAACCATGATTCTAAATTCCACTGAAAGTCAATATGCCATGTGTAATGATAACATACCTTTTAAAGCCCACTATTTGGTTCCTGAATTTTCTTACTCAGCACATTTGATTATATCGACTCTATGGAATTGCTTTTATGTACAAGAAATTGAGATATAAATCTTTCTAGCTTAATTATGATCTAAGAAGTGAAACTTCCCAAGTGTTGTGAACTAAAAATAGCCTATTTATTAATTTAGATACTCCTGTGAAGTATAGAGGGATATGCTTTGAAACATGTACTTCAAAAATCTCTATTCCTTTCTCCATCTCCCTTTCTCTCTCCATTTCTCTTTTGACTTCAGTGACTCTCTTTTTGGTCTGACCAAACATGTATGACTGAGGATTTAGACAATGACAGGTTGTATAAACCAAATGTGAAAAGAAATACTGTGTTGCTTCATGATTTTCAAATATTAGCTTTAAGAAATGCAGAAAAAGCTTTGAAAATTGTTATTTAAATTTATGTTGGCAAAATAAAATTTATAACATTTGCTCTATATGTAGGAATACTTACTTGATTTTGAAATTCTTAGATATAATGATTTTTCCTTTTCTATTTTTATTAATCATTCAATTCATTTACATCTCAAATGATAAAGATCCTAAGCTTTTCGCCAAAAGAAGGTAAAACTAACAACTAGATGCTTTCAATGGATATAAATATAAATATAAATATAAATATAAATAAATATAAATATAAATAAATATAAATATAAGATGAACAGTATGATTATAGTTCATAATGATCATTCTTGAAATGAAGAAGACATGGGATGTTGTATTGTCATTATACTTTGCATACTGCTTAGGATTCTAAGAACTTATATATACACTATAGATTCCTACTTGAGTCTGTGTCCCTATTATTCTCAAATAAAAGCAGCATATGAATGTTCAAACATTACAAGTGATAACCTTGAAGATTCAGAGGCCTGCAACTTCAGAGTAGAACTGGGTTTAATATGTTTATTGTAAAAGTATGCATTTGCTACAGATGATAACTTGAAAATGTTCTACTTGTTTTTCATTTAATACCTTTATAGTAAGCCATTATTAATTTATCAAACCTATAACAAGCAATGACATCAGAATTGTCCCTTAAATAAAATTTCTTCTTGTTTTGAACTCATACCTGTGTCCATAACATGTAATTGTTCAACAGGGTTCTGTCCATGGTCTTCTCTCAGATCTTCCCTTTGTATTCTGCATTATACATTTCTTATAAAAAGAATATGATGTTGTATAGCTCTATTTTATTTCTGAGCTTGGGAACCACAACCTTTCCCTCCAAAGCTCAAGAATTATTGAAAAGATGGGATACAAAGTTTATGAGAACCTGAGGTACAGCACCTCTGCAATGAAACATTATAGAGTCATTGAACTCATGAATTTACAGCAGCTTTGTCTGAATACAAAAGATCTGCATGAAGTCAAGCCATCCAAAATCCCACCATGGGCTGGAGAGATCACTAAGTCTCACCACTAGCTGTGTAAATATAGACAACTAGTGCCCACTGTGGGCTGGAGACACAGTTTTTTTTCTTTCAGGAATACAATACCTTAAAGACTATACATATTCCAGAAGATAGTATCACACCAATCAGCATAAGGTAGCACTAAGAGGAATAGGTGGTTTCTAAAAACAAACAAACAAAAAAATAAGCACATGGAGTTGGGAATGAATAGAGGTGTGAGGTATAGGGAAGATGTTGGAGAAGAGAGAAGTGGAGTTGAACATGATGAGAATGCATGTCTGCACTGTGAAATTCTCAGGCAATAAAAATTAATATGTTGCTAAATATACTTTTTTAAGAATTATGAAAGCCAATAAAATTTTATGGAGATAGCTATATTTTTTATAGTTCTAGTATCTAATGTATCTGTGCTTGTAAATTTAAACCATGTTGACACTAAATATACACAGATACAAACTGAAGAGTAATAAGTGCTCCAAATAATTAAAAACCATCTACCACATGTGCAAATTTGGAAAATCCTAACGGAATTTATATTTATGCATGTAATGATGGAACATGATATTAAAGGTAAAAAAAATAGGATGTTTTGAATTGCTATCAGGAGATATCATTTTTCTGAGTAAAGCATACTTTCTTTCATGCTGAGGGAATGAATCCTGTGAGTTAATTAATTGTCGTTTTTGTAGCTTAAATGTTCCTGCCATTCAAATCTTTCCACAGCTAAACAATATTCCTCTTCTAGGATGAAAGAAGTCTAAATCTATTTGGATAAGTTTTTTCTCTGGTGCCCAAATGTTGTTTGATGAAGGCAAATACTTAGGGCATGTAAATTCTTCCCTGCTGACAGTGAATGTCAGGTCTGGGAAACACAGCCGATCCTTTATGAAATCATGACTCTCTCTCTCTCTCTCTCTCTCTCTCTCTCTCTCTCTCTCTCTCTCATGCATATGTGTTTGTACATGTATGTGTGTACACATTTGTATGTGCACACATATGATATGTGGGGCTTTCTTCTAGTTGCAACAAGCCAAGTAGAGGATCCTCTTACTTGAGTTTGAGGCAAATACTATACTAAAAATGATTCAACACAAACACGTTTGTGCATTTCCCCCATTGAAATTTTATCTTGAGGTTGCTCTTTTTATGGAGCTCTACTTATAATCCTTTAGCTCTGAGAAAACCCCATTTTGTAAAGTGAGATATAAATTCCAACCTCCTTACAATGGCCTTCTAGGTTAAGTCTTAGCAGAAATAATCTATTTTCAATTTAGAACTCTATCTCTGTGTCAGTTTAGATGTATGACCTAGATTATGACCTACAGTCCCATATATCAGGGCTATAAGAACTTCAGTCACTGAAACCAATTATGTTTACATTTTCTATGGTGTGATTTTTTTAGTCACTAACAATTAAGTCATCCATGAAGAAATACTTTTTTGAAAAACAGAAAATATGTCAAGCCTATGAAAGGTATTGTCCTTAATCACATTAATTCAGTTATGTATATGTTCACCCTGCATTGTCTACTATATTGGTATACCATACAATGGACAAAAAATATATTTTGGTTTTTATTAATGTATATGCATTTCTCTTTACACAATGCTGATATCTCTTCATCTAGAATTCATCCTCTCTTCTATATCCAGAAATCATTTCTACTTAACCTGAGTGGTAGACTGAAGACAGTACTGTAGTAGATGAGAACAATGACATATATTCTCAGCAAACTGTAAAACCATATTGTGCACTTCACTATTTTCTTGAAAGCCTTCTGCCAGAAGAGAATGTAACTGGAATAGTGACTGCCAGAGAAAATCTTTTATACATATGTATTCCAAAAAGGCAAATTTGACCTACTGTTAGAAGTTCAAAGATTGGTTCCACTTCATCTTTCATATCTGATTACTAGCTATATGTCCAGCATTTCCTAGTTTAGTATTAAAACTATTATGTCAAGATGAACATACGCTGCATCCATCAAACATAATAGGTTACTATGTTAACATTCTTACAACAGTAAAACTACTTAATTCTTTACTGACTTTTAAGGATTGGTGTTTTCTTCCCTCTTGTATTTTCTTTTTAAATCTAGATTTAGCTGAATCTATTATATTTCTAACTGTCTATGTCCCAAGTAGTATTGACTAGTTTATTCTTTTTTTAAATTAATTAATTAATTACTTAATTTATTTGTTTTTTTATATTTTTTTCTCAGATCGTAATTCATTCACACAGGGGTTATAAACACAGAAAGGCAGGATGTGGGGAAGGGAATGGGACTGGAGTGTGGGTGTTCAGGGGGAATACAGATATCATCAGAACCGGGTATCGGCTGGGTGAAGGTTCAGGGGACAAGTCACTATGACTCTGCCTATGACTTGCTTGTCCTTATCTAAGTTGGTATTGTCTGCCAAGGCTACCTATTAAAAAGATCTATGGCTACTCAGGCTTGTAAATTTCCACAAAAGCTGCCTGTTTACATTAGCTTATAGCCATCTGTTTCAATGTTTTTCCACTGAGACTGTAGACTTGGTGTTAGTATACATGTATGACAGGCCTATGACTGATTTTAGGCCTTCAGTGTGTAAGCATGGCTGCCCCTGACATCTCCTCCCTTCTCTAAGTATAGAAGGGCTGTGGCAATTCTAAACTTGTGAAGGCGGGGATAGAGGCCTGACCTCCAGTATTTGAAGGGGACCTTGTAATGGCTCCAGTCCCCCTGTCGTTGTCCAGTGAGGCATGAGGGCCATACCCATCCCTATGTCTTTTTCCTGGAGAGGGGATACTTTTGACATCAACCCCTATGCAGTCAGGCTTATCCCTCAGGGAACCCAGATATATATTTTTATATTTTATTTATATTCCCTTGCAGTGCTTAGCCTCACAGCCTAAGCAAGAATTCAGATCACCTGTCAGAGGGGGTTCTGGGTGGCCCCTCTCTGCTTGGTCTAGGGGCAGAAGTCCCCCCTTTTAGGTTGGGTGGAGATGGGTTTTGGAAACACCCTGTATAAAGTAACAACCTCATCTTGAGTCTCGTGGTCCTCCATAGCTAATTTATGATAATATATCTGAGTAGGTTTTGCTAGAGATCAGAATAACAATGTGGGTGATATTAGTGATGTTGGTGGTGGTGGTGTGTGCATGCTTACTAATTAATTTAATCACTGTACATGTTTTCAGAAATATCACAATCAATCTTTTAAACATGTACAAATATTATTTGCCTCTTAAAATTTTAGAAAAACTTTTAAAAGATACATGATTAGGAATCACCTGAATATCAGTATTTTAATAGCTTCCTTGGTTACAGCTGTAAGATGCTATTATTTAAAAGTATTGCTCACACAATTTAAATGGCATTTCTGTGACCCACTCAAAGTTTAATGGTCAGAGAATAAAAAACTCCCTAGGTAGAGAGGAATAGAGATTACAGTTTCTAAATAGTCCACTGTGAAAGTGTTAGCTCACATTAACAGCAGAAAATTATAGATTAAAAAATGTCTTATCACAATCTGACTTGGTCTTAATACAGAAAGAGGGTGAGCAACACTGTATTCATAGAGCCCAACAGATGCTAATGTCAGACACTTGCTTGTCTACATTGTCTTCTTCTTTATAAGATGGACCTAGCAGGTATTCTGTAAGCAGTAACAGTACTATATTTACATCAAACCTGGCCAGTGTATATACCATGGTCAGTTTCACCCCAGAAAGAGTAACAGGATATTACAGACTGGGCTTTTGCAAACAAAAATCATTTACCAATGCATTTTTTTTTCAGATAAAATTTTACACTATAGCCTTTCCTGGCCTGAGTATCACTATACAGTACAAGCTAGCCTTTATCTCACTATAGTCTTCAGGCCTCAGCAATGTGTTGGGATTATAAATATGTGCCACTATGCCTGGCTACCGATATATTAGAAAGTCACTCTTTTATTTTAAACATAAAACTTTATAATCTTGTATTAATCTGCTTCTATAAAGAACTTAAAACATTGGATATATTATTGAATGGCTTCAGTTACTCTAAAAGTAAATTTATGTCACAGGATCTGGAGTGATAGTTCACGAGTAAGAGCATTTAATGCTTTTGCAGAAGAACCTGGTTTGGTACCCATAACCAAATGGCAGCTTATAACAGTCCATAATTCCAATTCCAAAAACTCTGACAACTTTATCTGGCATGTTCAGGCAACAGATACATTTATGGTACATATACATACATACAGACAAAAGGTTTATTCACATAATATAAAATTTGAAAAGAAAATTTTAGAGAATCCTATTTGTTTGAAGTATTCTAGAATGTTATTATTCAAATTTTGGTCATAAACAAAAGCCAAAAACAAAACAAAACCACCAACACCACGCCCACCAACAACAACAATACCAAGACCACCACCAACAAGACTACAACCACCACATCAACAACAAGAACAACAACAACAAAATACACACACACACACACACACATGCACACACACACACACACACACACACACACACACACTAGTTATGATCTGGGAATTCAGATTTCCCTGCAGGTTGCAGGAGGTAGAAACTGCTTTGGAAAGGATCACCAGATGATTTCTTTGTAAATTTAACTCTGTAAATCTCTGAAACACTGATCTAGAATCTGACAGAGGCATAGGCCAGAGAAAATGAATAGAACAGTATCAAAACATAGTATATTAGCCAAGTAATTCATACTTAAATATTTCTGAAGTTTTAGTAATATAATTTAATCATCAATAAAAATGCCAGGTTTTAAAATGTATTCAATCCAGCTACAGACAACCAATATATTCATATTGTATGAAATTCATTATGAACTATCCAGGAAGATTTTTCATGGACTCATTGTTAAATATGTGTTCATATATTCTTGGTTGAAAATCTATAGATTTTATTTATATAAAGACTTGGTTGATTACAATTAAAACAATTCTACATTTTTGGAAATTATAAGTTAATACAAATTTATTAAGGCATAATATTTACTAGACACAAAAATGCTTAAATTCTGTATGTCTGTAGCCTAATGAAAACAAATATAGGATTTTCTTCATCAACTCTGAAAACTTAAGCTATAAAGTAGAAAACCTAATGTAGACCCCTACATTGTGCTTTATTAGTTAATGCAACTAAAAATATAGCATGCTATTATCATGTAAATCCAAAAAATTACTTACATGACAATGAGCAGGGGGAAAAACAATAATGTAGTAATTAAATTAATAATAATGTAATTAATTAAAGTACATGTAAAAAAGGCTAGTAATTAAATGTCAATGAAAGTAGGAATACAATATTACCTAGTCAAATATCAAATTGAAACTTTAGTAGTTATTTTTTTCTAAATATAATTGTTGGTGAACCTCTTTATAAGACACTGACTGACCTATGTTGGTATTAAACCAATTATTAAAAACTTCTGGAAGATTTATTTTTAAGTCAATCATCAAAATCCTTTCTCAAGACATTATGTATTTTACCTAATTGAATCTACTAGTAGAAATTTTTGGTAATATATAATCATGGTTTACAAAGAGATATCATTGAAGATAATTAGAAAGAGTCAATTTATAATAAACACCTTTAATAGAAAACTAGGGACAGGGGCGGTGGTGGCGCACGCCTTTAATCCCAGCACTTGGGAGGCAGAGGCAGGCAGATTTCTCAGTTCGAGGCCAGCCTGGTCTACAGAGTGAGTTCCAGGACAGCCAGGGCTACACAGAGAAACCCTGTCTCGAAAAAAACCAAAAAAAAAAAAAAAAAAAAAAAAAAAAAGAAAACTAGGGACATATTTGTCAAATAATCATAATGTGTTGTTATGGGCACCACCTAATAGTGTCATTAAATTGAATCTTTTAAAATGTAAAATTATGTCAGAGAATAAGAAAATAATATAAACGTAATTTTAAATTAAATCACATTAAAATACTTCATAGACAATACAGAAAGGAGAAATAAAATGTCAAACAAAAAAATGTGCGGGGTTAGAGACTAAAGTCAAACATGAGTACATATCGGGCAAGAGAATAGATGAATAGTATTTTCTATTTGATAACTTTAGAAATGATATTTCTTTTCAATAATTAACATGAGAAAAATGATAACCATGTTCTTTAGGACAGATTACAATAAGATGAAAGCTAGACAAATTAGGTTGAAATCATATGTGTGCATATTTATGAAAGGACTTACATAGAGAAGTACTGATTCATTAAAAAACGAAATACCATTCCACTTCCTTTCTGCCCCTGCCAGTTCCTTTTGGCTGGGGTAGACACAGAGTTGGTCCACTCCTGTGGATATACTCAATCCTGAGCCATCCTAGAGCATCCACTGTACTCAGAGCAGTGGAGGAGAAGCCACTGCACTCAGAGCAGCAGACACCTAGCTAGTTAGCACTTGTGGAGACATCCTATCCTGAGCCATCCTAGAGGAACCACTGCACACAGAGCAGAAGGATTTCGAGATCCCAGAGGAGGCCTGAGTACCAGGAGTTCTTCCACCCAGGAGATTAGGATCATAAGACCACAGAGACATATGGTCTCTGAGGAGCTCTGACAAAAGCAAGATAACTGGAAATACAGACTCCAGTCTTACCCAGAGAGGACAGGTAACACTAGAGCTAATCAGATGGCGAAAGGCAAGCGCAACAACATAAGCAACAGAAACCAAAGTTACTTGGCATCATCAGTACCCAGTTCTCCCAGTATAGCAAGCCATGGACACCCCATCACACCAGAAAAACAGGATGCAGAATTAAAATCACTTCTCATGATGATGATAGAGGATTTTAAGAAGGACATAAGTAACTCCCTTAAAGAAATACAGGAGAGTACAAGTAAACAGGTAGAAATCCTTAAAGAGGAAACACAGAAATTCCTTAAAGAACTGCAAGAAAACACAAAGAAGGAATTAAACAAAAGCACTCAGGATCTGAAAATGGAAATAGAAACAATAAACAAATCTCAAAGGGAGACAACCATGGAGATAGAAAACCTAGAAAAGAGATCAGGAGTCATAGACACAAGCATCACCAACAGAATACAAGAGATAGAAGAGAGAATCTCATGTACAGAAGATACTATGGAAAACATTGACACAGCTGTCAAAGAAAATGCAAAATGCAAAAATCTCCTAACTCAAAACATCCAGGAAATCCAGGACACAATGAGAAGACCAAACCTAAGGATAATAAGTATAGATGAGACTGAAGATTCCCAACTTAAAAGGCCAGTAAATATCTTCAACAAAATTATTGAGGAAAACTTCCATAACCTAAAGAACAAGATGCCCATAAACATACAAGAAGACTACAGAACACCAAATAGACTAGACCAGAAAAGAAATACCTCCTGTCACATAATAATCAAAACATCAACTGCACAAAACAAGGAAAAAATACTAAAAGCAGTAAGAAAAAAAGGTCAAGTAACATATAAAGGCAGGCCTATAAGAATTACACCAGACTTCTCACCAGAGACTGTAAAAACCAGAAGAGCCTGGACTGACATCATACAGACCCTAAGAGAACAAAAATGCCAGCCCAGACTACTATACCCAACAAAACCTCTAAATCACTGTAGATGGTGAAACCAAGATATTCCATGACAAAACCAAATTTGCACACTATCTTCCCACAAACCCAGCATTTCAAAGGATAATTGATGGAAAATGCCAACACAAGGAAGGAAACTACAACCTAGAAAAACAAGGAAATAATCTTCCAACAACCTCAAAAGAAGATAGCTATACAAACATAATTCTGCCTCTATAAACAAAAATAACAGGAAGCCACAATCATTTTTCCTTAATATTTCTTAACATCAATGGACTCAATTTCTCCAATAAAAAGACAAAGACTATCAGATTGGATGCACAAACAGGACCCAGAATTTTGCTGCATACAAGAAACACACCTCAATGACAAAGACAAACACTACGTCAGAATAAAAGGATGGAAAATAATTTTCCAAGCAAATGGTCCCAAGAAACAAGCTGGAGTAGCCATTCTAGTACCAAAGATAATTGACATTCATCCAAAATTAATCAAAAAGATAAGGAAGGACACTTCATACTCATCAAAGGAAAAATCTACAAAGGTGAACTCTCAATTCTGAACATCTATGCTTCAAATGCAAGGGCAACTACATACATAAAAGAAACTTTACTAAAGCTCAAAACACACATTACACCTCATACAATAATAGTAGGGGATTTCAACACCCCACTCTCAGCAATGGACAGATCATGGAAACAGAAACTAAACAGAGACACTTAGAAATTAACAGAAGTTATGAACAAATGGACATAATGGATATCTACAGAACATTTCATCCTAAAAGAAAAGAATATACCTTTTTCTCAGCACCTCATGGTACCTTCTCCAAAATATACCACATAATTGGTCACAAAACAGGCCTCTACAGATACAAAAAGATTGAAATAATACCTTGCATCTTATCAGATCACCATGGATTAAGACTGGTCTTTAATAATGACAAAACCAATGGAAAACCCACATGCACATGGAAAGTGAACAACTGTCTACTCAATGATGACTTGGTCAAGGAAGAAATAAAGAAAGAAATTAAAGACATTTTAGAATTCAATGAAAATGAGGACACATCACACCAAAACTTGTGGGACTCCATGAAGGCAGTGCTAAGAGGAAAACTCATAGCTCTAAGTCCCTATGTAATGAAACTGGAGAGAGAGCACACACTAACAACTTGACAGCACAACTAAAAGCTCTACAACAAAAAGAAGCAAATACACCCAAGAGGAGTAGAAGGCAGGAAATAATCAAACTCAGGGCTGAAATCAACCAAATAGAAGCAGAAAGAACAATAAAAAATATCAAAAAAAACAGGAGCTGGTTCTTTGAGAAAATCAACAAGATAGATAAACGAGTAGCCAGATTAACCAGAGGGCACAGAGACAGTATCCAAATCAATAAAATCAGAACTGAAAAGGGAGATATAACAGCAGAAACTGAAAAAATTCAAAAATCATCAGATCCTACTACAAAGGCCTATACTCAACGAAACTGGAAAACCTGGATTAAATGCACAACTTCCTAGACAGATACCAGGTACCATTTAAATCATGAGCAGAAAAACCATCTAAACAGTCCCATAACCCCTAAGAAAATAGCAGCATTCATTAAAAGTCTCCCCACCAAAAGAAGCCCAGGTTAAGATGGTTTTAGTGCAGAATTCTATCAGACCTTCATGGATGACCTAATACCAATTCTCTTCAAACTATTCCACAAAATAGAAACAGAAGGAACACACTACCCAACTCATTCTATGAAGCCACAATTACACTCATACCCAAACCTCACAAAGACCCAACAAATAAAGAGAACTTCAGATCAATCTCCCTTATGAACATCGATGCAAAAATACTCAATAAAATTCTAGCAAACTGAATCTAAGAACACATCAAAACAATTATCCATCACGATCAAGTAGGTTTTATCCCAGGAATGCAGGGATGGTTCAATATTCGGAAATCCATCAATGTAATCCACTATATAAACAAAATCAAAGAAAAAAACAGCATGATCATCTCACTAGATGCTGAGAAAGCACTTGACAAAATTCAACACCCCTTCATGATAAAAGTCTTGGAAAGATCAGGAATTCAAGTCCCCTACTTAAATATAGTAAAAGCAATTTACAGAAAAACCAGTAGCCAACATCAAACTAAATAGAGAGAAAATTGAAGCAATCCCACTGAGATCAGGGACTAGACAAGACTGCCCACTCTCCCCCTATCTATTCAATATAATACTGGAAGTCCTAGCCATAGCTATTAGACAACAAAAAGAAGTCAAAGGGATACAAATAGGAAAGGAAGAAGTCAAAATATCACTATTTGCAGATGATATGATAGTATACTTAAGTGACCCCAAAACTTCCACCAGAGAACTCCCAAACCTGATATACAACTTCAGCAATGTGGCTGGTTATAAAATCAACTCAAACAAATCAGTAGCCTTCCTCTACATGAAAGATAAACCGACTGAAAAAGGAATTAGGGAAATGACACCCTTCACAATAGTCGCAAATAATATAAAATACCTTGGCGTGAATCTTACCAAGCAAGTGAAAGACCTGTATGACAAGTACTTCAAGTCCCTGAAGAAAGAAATCAAAGAAGATCTCAGAAGATGGAAAGATCTCCCATGCTCATGGATTGCCAGGATTAATATAAAAAAAATGGCCATCTTACTGAAAGCAATCTACAGATTCAATGCAATTCCCATTAAAATCCCAAGTCAATTCTTCACAGAGTTATAAAAGGAAATTCTCAAATTCATTTGGAATAACAAAAAACCCAGGATAGTGAAAACTATTCTCAACAATAAAAGAACTTCTGGAGGAATCACCATCCCTGACCTCAAGCTGCACTACAGAGCAATAGTGATAAAAACTACATGTTATTGGTACAGAGACAGGCAGGAAGATCAATGGAATAGAATTGAAGACCCAGAAATGAACCCACACAACTATGGTCACTTGATCTTTGACAAAGGAGCTAAAACTATCCAGTGGTAAAAGGACAGCATTTTTAACAAATGGTGCTGGTTCAACTGGAGGACAACATGTAGAAGAATGAAAATTGATCCATTCTTATCTCCTTGTACAAAGCTCAAGTCTAAGTGGATAAAGGACCTCCATATAAAACCAGATACACTGAAACTAATAGAAAAGAAGGTGGGGAAGAACCTCGAATACTTGGAAACAGGGGAAAAGTTCCTGAACAGAACACCAATGGCATATGATCTAAGATCAAGAATTGACAAACGGGACTTCATAAAATTGCAAAGTTTCTGTAAGGCAAAGGACACTGTCAATAGGACAAAACGAAAACCAACAATTTGGGAAAAGATCTTTACCAATCCTATATCTGATAGAGGGCTAATATACTATATATACAAAGATCTCAAGAAATTAGACTCCAGACAACCAAATAACCCTATTAAAAAATGAGGTATAGAGCTTAACAAAGAATTTTCCAGAGAGGAAACTTGAATGGCCGAGAAGCATCTAAAGAAATGTTCAGTATCCTTAGTTGTCAGAGAAATGCAAATCAAAACAACCCTGAGATTCTATCTCACACCAATCAGAATGGCTAAGATTACAAACTCAGGTGATAGTAGATGCTGGCGAGGGTGTAGAGAAAGAGGAACACTCCTCCATTGTTAGTGGGACTGCAAGATGGTGCAACCACTTTGGAAATCAGTCTGGCTGTTCCTCAGAAAATTGAACAGAGCATTACCTGAGGATCCAGCTATTCCACTCCTAGGTATATACCCAGAAGATGCTCGAACGTATAACAGTGACATATGCTCAACTATGTTCATATTAGCCTTATTTATAATAACCAGAAGCTGGAAAGAACCCAGATGTCCTTCAACTGAGGAATGGATTCAAAAAATGTGGTACATTTACACAATGGACTGTTACTCAGCTATTAAAAACAATGAATTTGAGAAATTCCTAGGTAAATGGATGGAACTAGAAAGTATCATCCTGAGTGAGGTAAGCCATTCACAAAAGAACACACATGGTATTCACTCACTGATCATTGGATATTAGCCCAGAATCTTGAAATACCCAAGATTCAACTCACAGACCACATGAAGCTCATGAAGAAGGAAGACCAAGTGGGGGTGATTCGGTCCTTCTTAGAAGGGGCAACAAAATACTCAAGGGAGCATGTATGGGGACAAAATGTTGTGGAAGACGCTGGATGGTGATGCTGATGTGGAAGTCAGGAAGTGCATGCTGATAAGAGCCTGATATAGATGTCTTCTAAGAGGTCTGCAAGAGTCTGACATATTCAGAGGCAGATGCTCACAACTAGCCATTGAACTGATCATGGGGTTCCCAATGGAGGAGTCACAGTGAAGACTGTAGGAGCTGAAAGGATTTGTGGCACCATGAGGAGAGCAACAATACCAACCAACCACAGCTCTCAGGGTCTAAACCATAAGCCTGGGGGCACTTAGGGAGGGATCCATGCCTTTTGCTGTATACATAAGAGCGGAGGGCCCTGCTGGGCATAGGTGGGAGAAGAGATCCTTGGCCTGCTGAAGGCTGGACCCCCCAGGGGATGGGGATTTGAGGATGGGGAACTGGGAGCTGGGGTAGGTAAGGGTACATCTGCAGAGAAGCAGGAGGAGGGGTGAGGGGATAGGGGGTTCCTGGGTGGGTGGGAGATGGGGTAAGGGGAGAACATATGAAAAGTAAATTAAACATCCAATTAAAAAAAAACCAAAATACCAATATTTTAGTCACACAAAGGTTTATATTTCAGATAGACAATCAATTACAATCTAACCATCGTTAAATTATATATTATCAAATTTTCAAATGCTTTATATGGTTTTCAAAGCATGATTAAATTCTTATTAAAATAAAGCCTAAGGCAAAATTTTCAAGGGAAATTAAAATTAAAACGCAAATTTTATGCAATTTAGAAGACAAACTTAAAGTATTGTTTCATTTCGTACTAATCATATAAATGATGACAGTTAACTTCCAGGCATAATTGCATTGAGTTTAATGTCAAAATATTACAAATTGCTTAACATTAAAGAAAAAATTATGTTTACCTTGAGATGCTTCATGTTTACTCTGTGCTACTAGATTTTGCCTATAAAGTTCCATAAATTGCATTTAACAGCTGCCATAATGATGTCTTGGTCTCAAAAAGAGACATCACTGCAATTTTACACACTTTTGTTTGCAGCAAGAACTTCCTTTTCTTACACTGCTAAAACTTGTGAAGCTTGATATCTAAAAGTCAGCTATATTTTATCTCTTTCATTGTAGCTCTGTTCTGAACAATGAAAAGTATATCGTAGTAATAAAAAATTATTTTTGTAAATTATATTCAGACAGTGGATGTCACATTTCCTCATTTGTTGTACATTGTTTTCTTCTACAGCACAAACTGGCTTTGAACTGTTAATACTCTGTTGTTACCAGTGGTTAAAAGCTGGGCTAGTATTTCCATGTTCTTGGCCTCTATTTCTTGTTGAAAGGTTCATATAGATTGCAAAAATAGCAGAAATACTTCATTCAAAGCAAAATGATGGACTATAGTTTGAAACATATATGTAAAGGCAGGACACTTGGGTGAAGATATTCAAGAATACCTTAAAGATTGTTTGTGAGGTTCCCTTTATGGAGATCATGAGACAAGGGTGTTGGTTATCTAGGGGCTCAATACAGGTGGTTATTTACCTTGATCAACTAATTAAATTATATAACCTCTTTTCTATTATATCTGTGCCTTCTCATAATGCATTCAATTTTAATTGTAGCATTTGTCCAGTTATGAATGGGCATAAGTTAATAGGAAACTCTCCATAAAAGTTCAAGTATAGTATTCAGTTTGCTTTATTTCACATTAATCACAAACCAGTTCAAGCACATTTTTAATACTTCCCAGTCTCATTCTAGGCTGTGTTTGAATGGAAATGGAACATTATTAAGGTATTGCTCAGGAGAGCAACTTATTTTCATTGTTTAAAGTAGTTACTCTGTATATCCTGAGGCAGATGGGGCTTCTAAGTTGCCAACAGGTGCTAGGTACATTTCTCATAGAGAAATGTGTGTCCATACTACATGCAGGTAAAGCTCTTGGGCTATAAAGTGTATATTACAAGAGATGTATGGATGCAGTGGAATATCATGTTGTTAAGCTATTCTCTATTTTCTATGCTGCCTTACTTATTGTCTCAGACTACTGAAATGTGTCTTTAAAAGAAGAATTCTTCCTAAAGAAATGCTTTTTCATATGGAAAGCAGTCATGGTGGTTGGTGTTAGAGTAGCCAACTGGCCACAATGAGAAAGTTACTGTGAGAAAGGAAACACACAAAAATGGACTTCTTCAGTCGACATATAGTCTCTGGGACATCTAATTGAAATAATATTTATTGTAATGTTTACTCCTTTTTAACTCAACTACAGCTCATCAAAGAATCAGGCAAACTCTGTCAGAACAGCCTAATATTTGAAAAACACTTTGTGATTTTGTGATCTAGTTTTATTTTTCCTTCTTTTTTATCATCTAATCTCAAAATTACCAGGTGTAATCAGCTACAATTTGGGAAAAGTACTAATCCCACCTTCGATGGTTTCCATACACCTAGCCCTATTATACCCACCAATCTTGTTGCTAATTTACAAGTGGAAAATTGTAGCCAAAATCTCTGTCTAAGCAAATTAGTACTCATTATTGTTGTGTGGTTTACAAAGAAGTTGTGCAGCAATTTCCTTTAAGATAAAACTGTCCGTTTGGGAGGAAAGCTTATTAAGGCAAAGGAAGTTTGAAATAAAGGTGAAACAGTCCATCTTTCAAGGAAGATCAATAAGACATAAGATAAGACCGGTAAAATATTCTACCTTGTAGGGAACCTCATTGACTCAGGAAGTAAATACCTGAAAGGCTCAAGAAAGTCCCTGAAAATGATCACATTCACTAGGCTCCGCCTTCCCCAAGCGTGTATATAAGTGGTAGGACTGCTGAGACATCTTCAGACAAACTGAGCTGCCTAGCAGATGCTGAGACTAACCAAGCTGTCTAGAAGAAACAGGCAAACTATTCAAAAATAATTCTTCATTAGGTCAAACTGTCTGAAGTGTGCTCCAGGTTTTCATTTTCTCTGAGTTGTCACCAATGATGGGATGGACTTTCAGTACCGCAGCTGTCTCTGAGTCATTTCTACTACCATAAGTAACCCCTCATTTATTTTTCCATAAGTGACCCCAATAAAACTCATTGGTTTATCAAGTTAGACTTTACTAGTATATGTACTTTGTTCTGTGATCAATTCATTACCAGGGAAAGCAAATATTTGTTCATATCTCCCAAGGAATAGTGTCAAAGAACAAATGTTACCATATTTAATACCAATTTCTTGCTTAAAAAACATGTCTGTCTATGAAACATTAGGCTGTAAAAGTAATTGAAAAAGATTTTAATTGTGATGAAAATATAGAGAACTTTGACTTAATAATGAAGTTTAACTTAATAATGAAAATAAATATCATATTCATATTTGCATGATTTTTCTGTACCACTCAAAGTTAAGGGATAGCTAGATCAGACCTTGCACTCAGTGGCAATGCTAGTTTAAACCCAAGTACACCCCACTATGGGAAAGATCTCTAGCTGGTGCTTAAGTGTACTAGAATGTTATCTGTCTACTCTGTTCTACCCTCAGTAGGATTCCTGTTCTATAATATGCTAAGAAAGGTGGGAGTAATGTAGGTAAAGGCAGTTCCTTGACCATCATCGTTGCAAACTGGTGTTAATCCAATTCTAAAGGCAACCGGATAAATTCGATTCACTGTAACACTTATTCAATCAAACTTTATGGTACAATATCTAATCGATATTATTCTATTCTAATCATATAAACTAATATGGCTACCTCCCAGCCAAAATTCCTGAGATATTAGCATTTTAGTATTTATCTGGCTTTCTCTCTCTGCTCCAGGTGTGTTCTTCATAGTGTCTCCTAGACTCTCTCCTGAAGACAAGTTATCTCCTTGCCTCTCTTCCACAGGATGGAATGAAAGTCTACCCCTATTCTCTGCTCTGCTCAGCCATTGGCTGATCAGCTTTTATTGAAAAATTAGATAATAAGTTGGGGGCAATGCTTACACAACATTGAAGCAGGACATACTTAGTGTAAGCATTACAATTCCATGTACTGATTGCCCCCGTGTATGGGGGCAGAGAATTCAACATTTGAATAATACAAGGATAATCTTTAGACAGTGCACAGTAACATTATGCCTACAAACTGGCACTAAGATAGCACTACTTATCATAATATTACAGGACTAAAGCTCTGGTTGGTGACAGTGATACATGACACATACAGAAGAATTGGTAATGATGCACACTGAAACAGAAGTTCATCCAACCTGATGCAACTGTGTCCCAGAATTCATCTGTGAGCATAGGTAGGTGTACTTGAATAATTTTTGGAGAATATAGAAACATGTCCTTTGACTAATACAGCTGATGTTGAACTGAGTGGTATATTTAAGTGTAATAGTACACGTCTGGGTTTCTTTGAAATATGGGGAATGAATGTACTCAGAGTTACCTCAATACTGGTATTGACATAAGCCATAATTATAGTTTGAGTTACTGGTCCCTACATTTCACCTAATGATGAGTGCCTTGGGATTCATCTGAAAATCTGTCCTGGTTCCTAGGTGTCAAGACCATTGGTTTCTATCTGGTGCTTGTTCTCACAAGAACAGAACTGACAAGGCATGACCTCCAAGGCAATTCCCAGTGCTAGCTTTCCTGTCCCACTTTTTAGTGGCTTAAATATTGCCTTTTAGGTTGGACAAAGAGTAGTACAGTCCTTCAGCCACCTAGTATATATAGTTGCAGATGCTCAGTCCACGCAATATTCTCTATCTGTAAGAGTCTTCATTGGTTGTCCATGTTGGGTTTTGTTTGTTTTTGTTTCTTTTGTTTTGTTTTCTAATCATGATAGGTCTAATCCTGGATTTCAAGCTTAAAATGTAGGTTTAACCCCTTTTCCTTCTCTATAGTTGAAGGCATTTCTCTCTATGTCTGGCTGCTTGAGCTAGATACATGTGATTTAAGTAATCCTAACCTCATTGCCTTTATCAATACATCTTTTATTTTGTTACACTAAATCCAGAACTCGTGTATCTAATCTAGGTTTAGATCTTATGACAAGTGGATACCTGTTCACCTTGGTATATCTGTAGGTGAGATCTCATAAGGATCTAATGATGTCACCACCTCCATCCACCTTTCTCTAACCAACCGATTTGTACTAAGTGCAGTAACAACATAAAAGGAATCCTGGAAAGGAATTTTCACTGAATTGTTTGGAGAGCTGAATGTCCATATACAGAATGAAGAAACAAGACCCTACCTTATATCATATAAAAATTCAACCCAAAACAGATCAGACTTAAAATAAGACCCAAAAACTATGAAAATATTTGAAGAAAATAAGAAGGATGTGTACTGGAAAACACACTCACACATATACACATACACACACACACACGTATATGATTCATCTGTGAGCACAGGTTTGTGTATTTGGATCATTTTTGGACAATATAGAAGCATGGCACATATACACACATGTACACACACATACACACAGATGTGTGTGGTCTATGATCTAACTTCAAAAGCACAAATAATAAAACCCCAAATATGTAAATGATATTATATCAAACTCAATAGTTTCTGTACAGCGAATGGAACAAAGTTGGAAATAATCACTTAGAATTATGAAGGAAACATCTGGCAAATACCTTTTAACAAGGATTAACTTCCAAAATATATAGGAATTCACACAATTCCACAGAAAACAACAAATAATATACTAAGAATAGATGAATAAGTGTTTCTTAAAGAATACATAGAAATCGAAAACAGGTAGGTATATACAAAGTGCTTCTCAGAGTTATTGCTCATCATGGAAATACAAATTAAACCACAAGAGAATAGCTATAAAAAAGACAAACCCATTATAATCAAGTGGTGAAAATTTCAGAAATGTTAGATATTTAACATACTGTTGGTAAGAATGTAAATGATCTGTCATTAAAGAAAAGTCTAAATGCAACATAGAATGATAATATAATTTGGTAATTCCAGTAGTATATATATCCAAAGGAATTGAAATCAATATGTCAAAGAGTCATATGAACCTATATATTTATTGTCATATGATTTATAAACGTCAAGATAATAAATTAATATAGGTATCCAGTGGCAAATTAATAGATAAATAATGTAGCATATAAATGAAATACTAATCAGAATTTAAAATGAATGATATCCCACACCTTGCAGCAACACAGATTGTTCTAGAAGATATTATCATAAGTGAAATAGCTTAAACTCAGGAAAACAAATACCAGTCTTACTTACATTTGTAAACTAAAAAAATTGCCTCGAATTTTAAAGAATAGGCTAGATGTGGTGGTACATCTGTTTAAGAACAGAATTCTGGAGGAAAAAACAGGCAGATTTCTGAGACTAAGACCAGCCTGAACTACATAGTGAGTTCCAGGATAGCCAGAGTTACATAGTGAGACCATGCCTAAAAATGTACAGAGAGAGAGAAATAATAAAGAGCATAAAAATTTGAAAGTGTGTGTGTGTGTGTGTGTGTGTGTGTGTGTGTGTGTATAAAATTAAGTTTTTTTTCATGTTGAATAGGAAAACTTTATGGAAGCAGGCAGATATGGATAGTGGTAACGAGAAAAATAACTTGGTATATTTAACAATTTATTTTGCTAAGTCCATAATAAGGCTAATTCACAAAGATGATCTAGCTGCTTCATCATTATAAAGCTTTCAAACTCGATACCTACACTTAATGATGATACTCTGTCATTAAGAGCCAACAGACTGCCAAGAGTATAGTTGTCTTTCTATAACTACAGTATCTTTAAAACAAACATTTAAACTATCTTCTAATCTTAAAAATTTATACTTTCCCTCTGATTCTGCCTTGATTTATATATTTGTCAATAAGCACAATGAATTCAAGTCTATAACACATGTACTAGGCTTGGAGACCATCATCTTATTTTGTATTTCTTGTTCCACACCATAAAAATGTTATTTGCCAATTTTTTTCTAAACACTGACCTTAATTTCTGTACTGTAAGTTTTATGAGAGCATGAATAATCAGATAAGGGTTGTTCTTCGTCTTTCTAAATAAGAACAACTAAAACCTCAAATAGGTAGTATGGAAAATCACAAGTATTTGAAAAGATGGTAGAATTTACATATTAGAAATTTCAGAAAAATATGCCTTTACTGTGTTGACATTTTGTTTAATCCATATATTTGTGTGCATAGTGAGGAGCATGTATGCATGTGTTTGTGTCCATGGACATGCTTGATTGTGTGTGTGTGTGTGTGTGTGTGTGTGTGTGTGTGTAAGAAAGAGAGAGAGAGAGAGAGAGAGAGAGAGAGAGAGAGATCTTCCACCATGTGAATTTTGGAATCAAACTTAGATCATCACCTTTAGTAGTAAAGCACTGTTACCCACTGAGCCATCTCAGTGGCCCTATTTTGTTAATGTTTTAGAAATAAAATATAATTAATACATGCAATCTATGTTTCAAAGGCAAATGATTACATGTTAGGAGCCGCGTCCGCCATCGCAAGATGGCGCCGGTTTCCTGCTTCCTGGTTCTTCTTGCGAGCCTTGCTTGAATGTGCGCCTGCGCAAGGCACGAAAACCAGTATGCTAATTTGGCGACATCATAAGAGCCAATGAGTGTGCAGCACATCTCCTAAAGCGCTATATAAGCCATAAGCTTTTGGGGCTTGGGGTCCCTCGCCTCACTACCATCTAAGAGAGCTGTAACACTAAAAGAGCTGTAATAAAAATGCTGCCAGAAGAATCCTGAAGCGTGGCGTTCTCCTTTTCGGCGAGGCGGCGCCCCGCAATTACAGAAATGAGTTAATAATTGATTTTAGTTAGAAAATCTCCAACTATAAATGCTAAACATAAATTTCTTCTTAGATGTTTAAGAATAGATTACTTTTTAAATATATTTTCAAAGAGGTCACAACTATTGCTTCTGTTTCAGAAAGGCTTGAAATATCCTTTCCATGGAGAATGAAGTGTTTAATTACCATTTACTTTTATTTGAATTCATTGAATAATAATGAGGTATAATTCAGAATGGCATTTGAGAGGGAAAATATGCCAAAATAAGCAATAAGCATAAACTAGAATTGTTGCTAGCAAAAGACAGATGAAAAGCAAAAATATTCCTACTAGATTTTAAAAAATAGAACACAACATTCTAGTTAAGAATTGGCCTATTAAGAAACAACCACACATCAACATTTGAAAGAAATAATTAGTTTTGTAGAGTGCTTACAACATCCTTAATATTTTGTAGGATATGTCAGCTAGTGGTACAAAAACTAGTCATAAATTACAGGATCTTACTCTATTAATCTAATGTTTCTCAATGCTGTTTTTAAAGCATAGAACATGGTATATATTTTCTAATTAATACTTTATATTCTTCCACGTAAAAACAGAGCCACCTTCTTAAAAATATTTTTAATGCTTTAACTTCATTTTAAAACTCAACTGGTAAAACAAAAGAAAACAAAATTACAGTCATTTTTATTTCTCCATGTATGCGGAAGTATTTTCAGCAAACCAAATTTTTCAAATATGAGTTTTTGTCTTAAAAATTATTGCAACAGTTATTTTGTTTTGCTTTGGTTTTGTTTTTTGTTTTTTGAACAATAAAAAATGTGAGTCTTTCTGTGTGTATATGCTTATATGTGTCACCTGTGTGTAAGTGACCTAAGATCAACAAACAGAATGCCAAATCCCCTGGAGCTGGAGTAGTAAGATATTATGAAACATCTGGATTTGGTGCTTCAGAACAAATCCAGGTTCTCTGCTAGAATACCAAGCATTCTTAACCATTGAACCACCTCTCCAACCCTGTGCAATAAACTCTTAAAATAAAAACAGAATCTAAATGTCAGTTGTTCAGAATACACATCTTGTTTAAACAAATTAGTTGTCAATCAACGCTTTATCATATCAAACAGTAAAAGTAATTATTTTCATCAGTGTTTTTAAATTTATCCAGATATTCATAGTACATCTATACCAAGGCTTTAATTTAACAATTCAAATTAGCAGGTTTTAATATAGGTAAGGAGTGGTTTGTACTTTAAATACAAAACATTTCTTCCCATACCTTTAAGGTGCCAATTATTATTGCCTTCAGGATTTTAGAGTGTTAGAAAAGATTAGTCAACAACAAAAATAGAAAGAGTAAAGATTCATAAGGCCTTCAAAATATTTATTTCTTTAAAATCAATAACTTTGACTTTCCCCTCAACTTTATGAGAAAATCGCAAGTTTTATTATCATGAAATTAAGTTACAAGATTAGTCAATTCTGATTACTTGGTGACATTAATTTAAAGAACAAACAATCAAGCTTCTTAATCTACACTGTAACCAACTTACCTTACAGGAGTACTCTAAACAGGTAATTGTGCTTTCCTCTTTGGCTATGAGACTATTGAAAGAATGTACCCCAAATCATAAACATTTTTGTAGTAATCACTTACTAGGAGAAATGAATAAAGCCCTGGGAATGTCCAGTGTAGAGACATGTCTTCAGAAGAAAGGTTTAAAACTTGACCCTTTAGTATAAACTCAGAACTATAATAAGGGTGGGAGACCACAGCCTGACAGGCTGCTTAGTTATGTATATCTCAGCTAGGATTCTTGAAAACAGACTTTAGGAAATCCTTGGATCTTCTTTTTCCTCTTCCCTCATTGTCCTGCTTTGCACAACTTGCCTCTTTGAAACTTGACTTGTTGAGGGGCAGAGACTCTGACGCCTTCATTAAGTCCACTAGCACACACACACACACACACACACACACACACACACACACACACAGAGAGAGACATATACATAATAATCCATGTGTATTAAAGAATTGCTTTGAGTGAGTCAGTACAGGATTGTGAAGGGAATGTCTCTAAAACACTTAATATAAAGGTTACTTTTATTTGCCTGATGTAATTGTCATCTCTGAGGCTTACTTCTGAGTAAACTCTCCCTTTCCAACTCTTCCTAAACTCTAGATGGCTGGTTCAACTCAGCTATTCCCGCTCAAACTTCTCTCCAAGTTGATTGATCCAATCTAACTTCTCATTGCATTGCTCTGCTCAGTCTAAAACTAAGTAAGTCTGGCAATTTGTTCTAATGTTTTGGTTTCTTCTTATTCTCTGTCTTCAGCTGCCTCTGCTGCAGGGACTGAACTCAACTCCACTGCACTGCCACCTATGCTGACTCATTGAATTGAACCCAACTGACTGAACAGAACTAACAAGTCTCTCTCTTCTTGAACTGCTCTTAAACAGCTTTTCTTTTCTGTGTTGCTCTCATAAAAGTTGTATGTATCCTCTCTCTGATTCATTCTGTCAAATATTTGCCTGATTCATCACTTTGCCTCTCAATTACATGTCACTTTCAAACTTGGATGCTTCCCTCCAAAAGCTAAATTTATTTAGCTAAATTTGGAATTAAAGGTGTGGACTAATACCATATATGTATTACAGCTAGAGCAGCTATAATGTTGGATTAAAATTCCTCGACAACTTAATATTTGAATGAATCACATACAAAGCATGCTAACGAGTTGCATTGTGGAGAAATGATTGCTTTAAATTTCTGTCTCACACATATGAATTAGCATATACATGGCCATATTGAAGAACCAGTATCATGAGTTTTAAGTTTTTCTACATTGGTCTCAATGGTTAGAATAATTTAAAGACATTTTTAGATTCAGATCATGAGCACATGCAATTTAGAAACATTGTCCATTCAAGAGATTTGCAGAATATATGATTAAGTGGAATAATACAACTTAATTATTTTATGTGTGTTTATATTTTGACATACATATTCCACAGCAGACATATGGAAGTCAAAGGATAACTTGATGAAATTTGTTATGTTCTTTTACCATATAGGGCCTCAGGATTAAACTAGACTCATCAGGCCTAGTGGAGAATATGCTTACTTCCTAAGAAATCTTCTTGGCCCTGACAACACAGAACATTTTAATAAATGTATCAAGCAAGACAGTTTCCTTAGGATTCCAATTAAGAAGTCCAGCATTTAGTGTATTGTCCTTACAGACAGTAATTTTGGAATAATAGTTATTACATTCAGATATATTATGCTTAAAATTATATGTAATATTTTTATGTTTTCCTTTGTATAATGCTAACATTTATTTCACTAAGAATATGTGTCTCTCTGCTTCTTGAATTAAAATTACTAATAAAAGTGAACAAAAATAAAAATTTTGTTTTAGATCCACCAAAAAATACAGGTACTTCTAGAGATAATGTTAAGGAATCTTACTATAATTTTTAGACTGGGGAATTCCAAAATACCTGTATTATGGAGTATGTAATACATACACATTTTCACAGATTTATGATAAAAGCAACACAGAGAACAAGCTAAATCAGACATATTAAGAAATGTTTTAAGTGCTATCATTATCAGAACTTACATGAATATATAAAAAATCATAAGATGTTCATGTGTAGAGTACAAATGAAACTCTAAGACACTATAAACAACTAATACTCAAAAAGTTCAGAACATGGTTTTCTATAAGTACTTTGGTCTTTCTGTATCTGGTAATGTTGCTGTAGGAAAATGTTAACACCTTGGACCTCCATTGTCCTGTCACCTCTCTGCCCACCTTCATCAGAACTGGAGATCCAGATCATCTTCCAAGACGTCTGGGGCATACTCAGCTTCCTTGATCAACCTGCTGTTCCCCGTAGACCTCTAATGTCCAGCCACATCTCTGCCCATCATCATCTCAGCCCATCTCCATCAGACCTGCTGATCCAGAAGCATGCAGGTTAGATTGCCTCGCTGCACCTATTTCCCCTGCACCACCAAGTTCTCTGGAGCACACCCAGCTTCCCAGATTGGGTTAATATGCCCCAGGACATCCATGGTAACACCTCTCTGCCTGTATTCTCCCCATCCAATCTCCTACATACAGTGTCTACTGGGGCATACCCTACTTTTGGGAGACATGAACTGCCCACTGAATTCCATTTTCTACTTCAAGGATACCTACCAGAAGACTGCCACACCAGGATCATTGCAGTTAGGCACTCTCCCAATACCTGATACAACAGGAATATCCAGGGACAAATGAATGCCTAAAGGTCAGTATAAGAACACAATCTACAAAAGTCAAGGCAATAAGTTGCCTTCAGCACTATCCTACTACAGCAAATTATGAATACCCTAACATAAGCAAAGCACAACAAAATGACCTAAAATCCAATCTTATTAGATGATAGATAGAGGTCATATAGAGAACATGACTAAATCCCTTAAATAAATACAGGGAAATACAATCAAACAGGTAGAGAAAGCAAAAAAATTTCTAAAGAAATACAGGAAAATACAATTAAATAGGTGAAAGAAGTAAATAAAACTGTTCAAGATCTGAAAATGGAAATAGAAGCAATAAAGAAAACACAAACTGAAGGAGAATTCTGGAGATGGAAAACACAGAAAAGAGAACAGGAACAGCAAGCACAAATATCACCAACAGAATACAGGAGATGGAAGAGAGAATCTCAGGCATAGAAGATACAATAGAAGAAATTAATGTATCAGTCAAAGAAAATATTAAATCTAAAAAATTCCTGACACAAAAAAACATCTGGGATACTATCAAAACACCTAACCTAAAAATAATAGGAATAGACAAAGGTAAGCAATACCAGCTCCAAGGACCAGAAAATATTTTCAACAAAACTTGACAATCTAGAGATAGAGATGCCTATAAACATACAAGAAGATTGCAGAACACCAATCATACTGGGCCAGAAATGAAACTATTCCTGCCACATGATAATCAAAACACTAAGTGTACAGAACAAAGAAAGAATATCAAAGGCAGCCAGGGGAAAAGGCCAGGTGACATACAAAAGCAGACCTATCAGAATTATACCCAACTTCTCAAAAAAAAAAAAAAACCCTCTAAAAGTCAAAAGGGCCCAGACAGATGTCTGGCAGCCTCAAAAAAAAAAAAAAAGAAAAAAAAAGAAAGAGAGAAAGAGAGAGAGAAAGAAAGAAAGAAAGAAAGAAAGAAAGAAAGAAAGAAAGAAGAAAGAAAGAAAGAAAGAAAGAAAGAAAGAAAGAAAGAAAGAAAGAAAGAGAGAGAAAGAAACCTACAAATGCTACACTACTATACCTAGCAAAACTCTCAACTGCCATAGATGGAGAAAACAAGATATTTCAAGACATCCAAATTTGAAAAATATCTATCTATAAATCCAGCCCTACAGAAAATACTAGAAGCAAAAGTCCAACCAAGGAGGATAACTATACCCAAGAAAATGCAGGAAATAAGTAATTACATATCAATAAAAACAAGGGAGGTACAAACACACACATAGATACCACCACCACCACCACCACCACCAAAATAACAGGAATTAACAATCCTTTATCTTTGCTTTCTTCAGTGATAGAAAATGCACCTAAACCTCGAGACACTTGAGGCCCCAGTGAGTGGGGAGGTCTGGTGGGGTGAGGATGAGGGGTGGGGATATCCTCTTAGAGACTAGGGAGAAGAAATGGGATAAGCAACAATCAGAGAGAGGACTAGGAGGGGGATAACGACTGGACTGTAAAAAAAAAAAGATTAAAGAACAATAATTAAAATGATACAAACAAAAAAAATTTTTGGTCAGTAATATCTCTCAATGGACTGCCGGGCGGTGGTTGCACACGCCTTTAATCCCAGCACTTAGGAGGCAGAGGCAGGTGGATTTCTGAGTTTTAGGCCAGCCTGGTCTACAGAGTGAGTTCCAGGACAGCCAGGGCTACACAGAGAAACACTGTCTCGAAAAAACAAGAACAACAACAAAACAAAACAAAACAAAACAAAAAAACAATGGACTGAATAAAAAGACACAGGCTAACAAAATGGATGAGAAAACAGGGTCCATCATTCTGCTGCATACAAGAAACACCTCAGAAACAAAAATGATAGTAAAGGGCTGGAAAAAGAGTTTTTCAAGCAGAAGTTTTCTAGGAAAAAATATTAATATTGTTGATATTTAGATTTTTTGTTTGTTTACTATTGAGATTATAATTACAAAAGTTCTCCCTTTTCCTTCCTCCAAACCCACCATACACCTCTTCCTGCTCTCCTTCATGTTTGTGATGTATTTTTAAATCAATTTAATCCCATATATTTTGTGTTTTCAAGGACATGTTATTTATCTAATGCAAATGTTTGCTACAGTAAACGTTCTTGATGGTAGTATTTTCCTATTTTCACTAGAGGACATTTCTAGATGTTTAATGTCTTAAACCAATAATTTTTTTTCCTGAGGCATAAAAAGAACATTTATAACTAAGTTCCTTTATTGCTGGTCAGAAGTTCCATCTAGAATGTCATAATACTGCTTTTTCAATTGGTTTACCATTTTTATTATATAAAATATTCTGAAATTATCACCTAGGTTTGGTGACATCTACATAAGATATACTTTGGTTCAGAATGTAGTTAAACTGGAGGATCATGACCCAATGTGGAAAAGTTAATCAGATGCATTCTTATCTCTTCTCACGGTTTAGCAGGAAAAAAAGAAAATGTGTGTTAAAGAAATTACAATTTTGTTTGCTAAGACATATTCTGGAAACTGTTAAATGAACTGAAAAGATAAATGTGTGTGTGTATGTGTGTGTGTGTGTGTACACAAAACCAATAAGTTTAGATCTTATTGCAAAATAATGTAGTTCACATTTGTTTCAAGGTTTAGGATATTGTGCCTCTCCCATATTTGCAGTAAAGTGATTTTTTAAACATGATAAGAGACTAGCCCAGGGAAATGGAAATCATCTTAACATAGGGCAAATGAAATATACCATCTACAAGTTACCATGGTTTCAGTTTAACTGAAAAATGACAGTGGAAGGTTATCAATAAGTTTTTTAAGTATTTCCTTTTACAACTACAAGAAAAAAGAGAAAACCTATCAATGTAGTATAAAATCCTAATGAGACTTAGAACAATATAGGCACTTTGAAAATTACAAAACCATTCGTCAATACCTTATTAAACTGATTTATTACCTTTTCCTGCCACTGCTACTGTTCTTAGTTTCTTATAAGTTTTCAGTCAAGAAATGAGATTATGACTATTTGTTAGTTGGTTTTACAGACTACTTTCTTAGAAAATAAATTAAATTAAAAATCGATCTGTGTTCATGCCACTTCTCAACTAGTACAAATCTAAAAGGTTCATGTTCCGGTAGAAGATTATTCTTCCTTTTGCTGAAGTAATATTGAGTACAGTCAGTCAATTGACACAAAGGAGTATTCAATTGCAAAAACAAAAACCCAACCAAACAAACAAAAACCAACAACAACAACCTAAAAAAAAAACTATTTTGAAAGAGGTTAAAATTCGGCCAAGCAAAAACTTTACAAAAGTTAACATTTCCTAAGTCATATTCTAGTGGCTCATAAGCAGTCTTCATTATATGCCCCAGGGGGTGGGAGTGTGTGTGTGGGGGTAGATAGAGGTTACATCCACAGAGAAGAAGGAGGAGGAGTGAGGGAATTGGGGGTTCCTGGGTGGGTGGGGGATGGGGTAAGGGGACAACATAGGAAATGTAAATAAAACATCCAATAAAAAAAAAAGAAAAAAAATGAAAGTCCAAAGGAAAGTTTGATCTCTCACATATGAATTTGCATTTGGGTCACATGCCTCTACACTCCACAGATTATTCATTTGATCAGATAAGAACAACCTCATGGTTGTTTTACATTCACTCACTCCCTATTAATCCTATTTTTGATAGGATCAGGTTGGAATTTGTTATACACAAACATACACAAAAATGTGATAGGTACACTAGTGTCTCCTCAAAATACTCATGAACACATTTCCTAACTTGTGGCTGAGTAGTCAAGGGAAATTAAATTTTCAGGCAGTTGCAGAATTGTTATTCAGTTTGCTATAAACACAGACATAAATTTGGATTATCCAACGGAATCCAAAGTAATCACAAGGATCCTTAAAAGTATAAGAAATCAGAGAGAGAGAAGTGATAATGAAAGAAGGGCCAAAGAAGCATTATGCTCATTGTTTTGATTAAACACCATCTGTGGAGCCCCACAGAGAGGCTGAAGGTGACCTTAGAAGGTTAAGAAGGAAAATAAAATGGATTATCACTTAGAGCCTTCCTAACGAGCACAGCCTCCTGATACTTTTATTTTGGTCCAGTAAGCCTAAGTTGATACCAATAACAGTTCCAGATACGAATTTCTTCTTGTGAAGCAGGACTAAATTGAATTTGAAAGTCCTTGATTACTAGCATGATATTTCTTCTGGTATTGCACCAGTAAGGATGTCTTACCAGATTAGTCATTATTATATCTCAAGATTTCAAGATGGATAAGATTGTTTATTATTTTTCTAAGTACCATGCATAGGAACTTCCAGCACCAATGAAAACTAACCAATAGAGATAAAGCTTCTAGATGAAAATCAGGAATTTTTTCTCTGTTCTATGACTCAAGTACGTGATTTCTTTGGCAATATAGACTTACTATTTTCTAGCAGAATGTATCTAAGAGCAATAGCAATAGTCGATTATGTTTTGGGTGAGATCTATAGGACCTCATTGTACAACTAATTCAAGGGAGCCAATTCATTCATGGCACTAGGCTTATTGTTGTAGTCTGTTGAATCTGGTCAAGGCACTGTCACCCTCATTGAAAGGTCACTCTATTTACATATTTTATATAAGAACCTATGGCTAGATATAACATAGGTCCTAGAATAGAATCTTGTATTATTATTTTAAAAGTGAACATAGCATTAAACCGACTCCTAATTTCTATACCCGTGGGTTAGTATATCTCTCAAACCTTACCAAAAAAATTTCTTTTTATAACAGGTAGTTTTAGCACAAAGATCCTAAACTGGTTAAGGTACAGCAAGTATGACTTTGGAATTCTGTGCTCTAAATAGGACTAATATAATATACCATATCCACTCTTCCAAAAGATCAGCAATCATTGTGGAATATGAGGCAGAATGACTGTAAAACCCAGAGGGTGTAAATTACACAACAAAATTTTGTTTTCCAGACATAGGATATCATTGGCATATATGAATTTACAGTGGTTCAGAAACCATATACAAGACCTATACAAAACTAAGACAGACAAAAATCGCAGCATGAAGGGAGAAGGTAGCCCAAAGTTCTACCTCGCATGAGGATATAATAGTAATTAATAGGTATTGAAAGAGGGAGAGTTAATTTTGTTTAAAGATGTGGACACAGGCAGGTTGACAATACATCTATACACCCAAGAGTACATGGGTAGCACAAACTGAAATCAGTGGGCTTAAAAAAATAAGGACACAAATGGTATGGAAGAAGGTGTGAGTCTTGGAGGAGTTGGGAGACAGGTGAATATGATGAAAGCACAATGTATGGAATTCTAAAGAATTAATAAGAATCAGACCTAAGTTAAATTTATGACACACAATATGAGCTAAGAAACTCATGTTGGAATGAACTAAGATAGTCAGTGATTGAATATGAATATGGTTGGTTAGAAACTTATAAGCAAGGCAATGGGTTTATTATAGGATACACACCCACATATACAAATATCTTTATCTCTTCAATTTAAGTTTTTTCAATATTATGAGAAACTGATATTTGTTCTATCACTTTTTTGACATCACTATTGTTTCTGACAACACTGAGACTAAGCCTTCCCAGTGAACTCTTTTAGTTTAAATATTCTACAATAAGTTCTTTTATAATTTTTTAAAACTTCTTTAAAATGCTTGTGCCCCATGCTATCATAGCTTTTGAAAAAATTCTAATTTATTTTCTCTGATATTAAACACATGACATATCATATTTTAAGATTAATTATTTTGTCTTAATATTTTACCTCTTTAGAATTGGTTAAGATTAGTAACATGAATTACTAGTGTATTCAAAGAATGATAGAGTATATTATATTATATTATATTATATTATATTATATTATATTATATTA
>NW_021604788.1:1363377-1423909 GCF_004785775.1 Grammomys surdaster | reverse complement strand
TATATTATATTATATTATATTATATTATATTATATTATATTATATTATATTCTGTCTTCTATTAAGCTGAAAACTGAATGTCTAACTTTGGGATTATTTTATTAGAGTAGTTCTGTGGACTGTGGTATCAGAGGGAAGTAAGAACTAAAGAGAAATAATAAACAGTGAAAGGCTCCAAATTACAAGGGCTCTCTATGGAGCAATATTTTAAAATGTAAGATCTTATTCATTGTTAAACTCACACAGAACAGTAGAGTGGAATTAGTTTCTGAGGCCAAATAATTAATCATTACATGGTGATGTCCATGAATAGCATTAGGCCTGGGGTCAGTGACACAACTCAGCTTGACTCTCAAGACCCACATATTGAAAGGAAAGAACTCCAAAAAGTTGTTCGCTGACCTCCACCCATGATATGTAGAATGTACAATCAGAAATAAAGAAATCAATAAAATCAATGTCAAAATAGTTTAAATAGTTGTATAATATTATCTCATATTTTCATAGATTTACTGTTTAGTTCATTATATCAACCATGATCCCAGGAGTAACAACAACCCCAAACAGTCAGTCACTCAACTCTCATCTCGCTTTTTAAAATTATATATACATATACATTTGCATATGCATATACATATGTATATAATTATAATGGGCATATATATAATTATATATACAATTATAATGTACATATATATGTACAACATTGTGATATAATTACTAATCACTGTTTTACAGATTACAAAATTTAAGAGTACTTTTGTTGTTGCTGCTATTTATGTCCATTATTATTACTATTTTCAAAGACATTTTGAACAAGAGAATTAAAAATGAAGATAGACAAATGAAATGGATTTTGTTCATTGCATATTGAGCATTTATGCTTTTCACTAAGACAAAATATCTGTTGTTCAATGTTCCCTTCCATTTAATGATGCAGGAAGAGCGGGGCCACCTCTGTGTAAATACTGGAGTTTGTTCAGCTGCAAAATCATCTCCTGCAGGAAGATTTAATTGAGAACTGCCTGACAGAACAAGGATTGCTCCTATAAAAAATCCCAGCCAATTGGGAACTACTGCTTAGAACTGATGCTTTATTGGGACCAATGGAAGCAAGAGAGGAGAGTATTAAAGGAGCTTGCAGCAGTGGTCAGAAGAACTTGTATTTCTCACCTGCTCCCAGAGTGGAGTCTGTGTTATTGAATCTGCACCAACTCACCTTCAACCCCCAAGAGCAGGTAGGGTCAGGCAGAGAGCTGTTGAGGGCACAGGCAACGATGCAGTGAGGGTAATATATAAGTATAAGAAGGTACTTAGTAAAATAATCAAGGAACTAATCAGAAAATATTTGGAGAAGGAATAATAGTGGAATTGGAAAGACTGCTTCATATCCAACCAGAAATACCAGAGAGTCAAGACTTTAGGAGTCAAGAACATAAGATTTCATGTAATCTAGGCATTTTGTTTGACTTTTCTTTTAGACAGAGCATGTGGGCATTCACATGAAAATTGGGACAAGGGGAAATGTATCCTAAGCTCTGACTGGTTTTGCTTCTACTGTTTTTGTTTGTTTTACTTTAGCATGTGGTCTCCTAAGTTGTAAAATATCCATAATACCTTCCTTGTGCACTTAGGTGGTCACAATCAGAAACTCACATAAATTTTATAATCAGTATTAACGATAAATAACATGCAATATACAATTTTTCCCCAAAGTGTCTGTGTATGTGTACATGAGTGTAGGTGCCTGCAGAGCCCAGAGACCTAGGATACCCCTGAAGATGGACTTACAGGTGGATTTGTGCTAACTAACTTGGATACTTGGAATGAATCTTGCAACCTCTGCAAGGCCAGTATGTGTTCTTAACCACTGAGATGTCTCTCTAGCTCTAACTTTTATAATTTTATTTTTATTATTGGCATCTGAAGTGAGTTTAACTGGTGTGGTTAAACATATCTTCACCTCTTCCAAGAGTAAGTCAATGACTAAATTTCTCAGAGAAATATATTAATTGCTTGTTTGTAATTGTGTGTTGAATCACGTTTTACAAGTTAAGATTATAAAAGATAATGAAGATTACAACATCAATAGTAGAGTACCCTTTTCATCCTCTCTTTCACATGACATAAATAAAATCTATCAAATTTCTCTATCAAAATTTTAGATGTCAAGTAAAACCCAAGAAGGACTGAGAATATATGAAGTGTTTGTTGTGTTTCTATTATCTCACTATTTTCTGGGGTTCCCATAGTATTCCATGTTTCCCTCAGTTTCCTTTGTAACTCATCTTTGCTTGACCTATGCTTATACCTTTAGATTATTTCTAAATCTATCTCCTTCACAGATAAACCTCCATGGTCACACATTATCAAGAGAGGCTTCCTTATTTAGATTTACATAAAATCTGGGTTTCCCCATCTAATAGCTGTGAATTTGAAGTGTTTGCCAGAGGAACACTGGATGCACATATGTATGGGACTGTGAAAGGATAGCTTGATTCTTGGTTGGGCACAGGTCTTGAACTCCGGACCCTGATGGAACAACAGCAGGTGTTCGGCCACACCCCCAGAACTCAGAGTTCTGACATGCTGTCTAAGACCTCCATTTGATCTGCACCATTCAGTCAGGTAGGGCAACCGCCCTACCAGCCCCTCCCAAAGAGAGGTTTGTGTCATCTAGCGCAGATAGAAGGTGTGACTACAGGCCCCAGGCCCTAAAGAGATTTCCATATTAATGAGATAAACTAAAAGCCAGAGGGAGTAACCAATTACATATTTCTTTCCCAGATCCTCCTCCTTCCTTCTTCCCTATTTATGTCAGGTCTGCCCTGACTTAAGTGGGGGTACATCCAGCTTCAACTATCATCCTCTATGAAAATAAAGCCATTTGGAACCATGGACTCCCTCATGTCTTTTGGAGCCCGCCATGGGGAACTGCAAAGACAGCCTTTAATGAGCCACTGTAGCCACAGCTGCTGTGCTTCCCTGAGGACCTCTCTGCATTCCAGCCACAGGGACCACCGATTCAAGCAAGCTAGCTCGGCCCCACATCTGCTAAGTGAGTACAGTAGCCGAGTCTCTCTTGCTGGGCACCTATCCTCCTCGTTACTCCCGGCTACGGGCCAGCCCAAAGCCCCCAGTCTCTGTTCTGCCGTGGCCTCCCAGAAGCTTCTGGGAACCCTAGAATGGAGGCCACCAGCCTCCAGGTCCATTTAAAGAGAGCTGCTCCCCTGTGGAACTTCAGACTGAGTGAGAAATCCCCATGCCTGGTGGGCCTTGCAGTGCCCAGACAGAGTGAATTCAGTCAAGATTTCTGTGCTCCAGTCTCTTCAGAGCCGCCATAAGAATCACAACCACCCAATAAGATTCAGGAATCCATGCCCATGCCTATGTTCAAGATGTCATCCCTGCACATCCTTAACATCTACCTTCCTGGACTGGGAGATAGGCTCTGCATCCTCTGACCAAAAGTGCCTAACATGTCCATGTCTCTTCTGGGTGCATGTCATGTACACCCAGAAGATAATGTATCATATACCAAAATATATGTAAAATTTTTCCAGTATATTTTATATCTAGAAATATCAGGTAATCAATTGCTTCCATTACTTTTCATGAGGTGATTTTTGTTTACTGGAGAGAAGAAAAATTCCACAGGTGAAACTAAACTCTAAAGTTAAAAGATATAATAATGATTCACTAAGAAGCAGGTTATAAAATACCTGTCCATTATTTAGTTTCCCCAGAAGTGAATAGTGTGGGCAATACACAGGAATCTATCAACCACTAGGCCACTAACTCATTTTGTGTGAAGGTGCATCATTTACTTTCTACTTTATAGATGACAATACCAAAATATTCTACTTCATACAATTGTCTAATATTCTCTATGCCTCCTAGCATTTATTTTTTAACATATATATATATATCTCCTTACATAGGCTTTCAGCTCCAAACCTAGCCACTGTAATTTAATCACAATGTCAAAGTTTTACCAGTCTGGTCTATCTGCTTAAGACCTGGTGTCAAACAACCCAGGAACACTGGCAGAGTTTAAGGCAAAATCTATAGATGTTGACAGAGATTAATCAATGTGGGCTCTAAGAAGTAGATGGCTGTCTTACTCAAAGTAGTTTTTGTACTTCTGAAGTGTAAGACACTTCCATTTACCACTATAATCAATAACCTTTATAACTGATGCATCCAGGTCCAAATAAGCCAATCTATTCTGTCATTTACCCAGGATATTCTATGTCCTTCTCCAGATGTCCTTTAACACTATCACAATTACCAATATTTCTTTAAGAAAAAAATGTCAAGGAAGTATTAACAACTAAAATTGACGTAGTAAAATGTGATCATGTTTCAACAATACTGGAATGCATATAATTATAAGATTTATCCTAGCAAATTAAGTTTTATGCTTTCACAGAAATAGAGCAATGTGAGAAATTTCTAGAGAGTTAGAGGAAACATTGTTGGATGGTGTATAACAGTCTGACTGCTTAACTTTAGTATTAGTTATTTCTTTCATTGTTTTAAAATAATTCACTTTTCAGAGACTATTCAACAGGCACACTCTTTTAAAAAGTCTTTTCTGTTCTCTTCAAGTAACATTGTCTTTGTCTTGTTCTCACATTTTTTTATATCTATGTCTTTTTCCAAAAAGATATTTAAAAGAAGTAAGTTTGTAAAAAATTATATGTTAATGTTTCCCCATGCTTTTTATACTTACCAAGTTGAATATCTATATCTTTATTTATACCTATACTTATATCTATATTCCATTTAAGTCATTTTGATTATTTTATGCCTTCAGCTCCTTCAGTTCTTCCCCTAACTCCTCCATTGTTCAGTCTAATGTTTGGCTGTGAGCATCCACATCTGTATTTGCTACACTCTGGCAGGTCCTCTCAGGAGACAGCTACACCAGGCTCCTGTCAGCAAGCACTTCTTGGCATCCACGATAGCGTCTGGGTTTGGTATCTGCAGATGGGATGGATCCCTAGGTGAGGCAGTCTCTGGATGGCCTTTCCTTCAGTCTCTTTGTCTCTGTGTTTCCTTTATACAGGAGAAATTCTGGGTTAATATTTTTGAGATGGGTGGGTGGCCCCATTCCTCAACTGGAGGCCTTGTCTAACCTCTGGATATGGTCCATTTTGTTGGGTATTTCAGCTAATGTCATCACTGTTGAGTCCCAGAAAATCCTAAAAACTTTCTAGCTTATTCTGTGGTTAAAAACATACTGGCTTGAACTAACAACACCTGTTGCCTAGCAGCAAGAAATCAAGTAAAAATTTATTGCTATGGCTCCCTTCTCTGTATAGGCAGCCAGAAGCCTCTCTGGCTAGGCTGGTTAACTCTTTGTGAACCAGAGGAAGGAAAGGGAAATAATCAAGATGCTTCACAGATAAATATGAACAGATACATATACATTAATACATACATTTACCTTTTCATTCACATTCTCATTTATACATTGACACATTCACAGTTTTGTTTGGCCCAAACAACTGTTGCATATATTCCATAAATACTCATGTATCCTTACATATTCACATATGACTATAAAATACATATAGACAAACACATATATATTTGGATGAATGGATGGATGGATGGATGGATGGATGCATGGATAAATGGATGGATACGGTAGAGTCCCCAAGTCAAGCCATGCAACCAACAGCTTTATTTCTCTTCTCTGGCCCACTAAGGTCTACAGGAAAAGAATCCTGTACTCTTTATTGCTTATCCATCTCTCCAGCCCTGTTACCTACATTCTTAACCATACACCTATTAGTTAATTTCTTTGATTTGCCTTGGTAAGAATAAAATCACTCACACCAATCAGAATGGTTAAGATCAAAAATGAAGGTGACAGCAGATGCCAGCAAGGATGTGAAGAAAGAACAGTCCTTCATTGCTGGTAGGACAACAAGCTGGAAAAACCACTGTGGAAATCAATCTGGTGTTTCCTAATTAAATTAGAAATTGTTCTATCTAAAGGCCCAGATATTCCACTCCTGGGCATATACCCAAAAGGTGCTCCAACCTATAACAAGGACACATGCTCCACTGTGTTCATAGCAGCCTTATTTATAATAGCCAGAAGATGGAAACACTTTGAAAATCACCCTTGATTACAATACAGTATAGATGGATAATCCTGGTGAGATTTCACTGAGTTTTAAATTACTTATTTAACTCACATAGTAGTGAAAATGGTCACCCTTTAATTTTCTTTAGTTTCACTTTGAAAGATTTAGTTGAATGATCTTAGTAAGGAAAAAAATGAATCAGAATGGTGAAAGAACAGAAGAGAAAGGAGACTTAATATTTTCTTAACTAATTAAAATTGAAAAAGTAGCAACCCTTAATTTATATGCTTAACTATACTATCAAAATATTAAAGAGAACAGAGGCAATGTTTTTGATGTTTGTTTTTAATTCTTTATTAATAATTCCAGTTGTTTACATCTCAAATGGTATCTCCCTTCCTAGTTATATCTCCACAAACCCCCCATCTTATGTCTGTCCTTTCCCCTCTACCCTTTGCCTCTATTATGTGCTCCTGTATCTACCCAGCCACTAATGCCAACCCATCTGGCATCCCCCTTCTCTGAAGCAACAAGTCTCCACAGTACTAAGCACCTCCCTCCCATTGATGCCAGACAAGGCCATCCTCTGCTACATATGTAGCTAGAATCATGGACCGACTCATGCACACTTTTTTGTTGGTGATTTAGTCATTGGGAGCACTGGGTGGTCTGGCCAGCCAAAATTTTTCTTCCTATGGATATAATATATCCCTACTTAATTCTCTTTCTACCTACAAACTGATGAAGCTGAACATCTCTTTTTAATACACCTGTTCTATAGATGCAAACCCTTTTGTCTTTCAAGCTATTTTATCTTTCCTATGTATTACATATGTGGCTGAGAAGTTTTCAGTCTTATTACTCTTTTAATCTTATTTTATAATTAGGACCTTCAATAAGTGTTAGGGTTAGGATTAGGTTTCAAAGGATACTGACATGCTAATACTCTCATCTATAGTTCCTCTTTTAGGTATAGCATTTTGTGTCATCCTAAAGAGTTTAATTTATAAATTAGACACATACTAATAGAACTCTTATCCAATAGCAAACTATGTGAATGATTCAAAGAATAGTTTAAGTCAAGTGATGTCTCATTATAGAAACTCCTGGGGTCCTTCAAACCAAGAGTGGTCCAAAGCTTGTTTTGAAGTGTTCTTCCTCAGAGGTCATTCACAGTATTTATTGAGAGCATCACAGCAAGCATCATCTGAGCAAAGAATTAGAATGATTTGCTTTAAAAAATCTTCAAGCAGAATTTTATGAGGGAAGAAGTTGCTTTCCTTAGTCCTACTGACTCAGGACAGCATACAGCTCCACAAATGGATGTTATCAATCTGTACTCAAACATTGCTTTTAACATTTGTTGTGAAGATCTGCTGTTTTCAATTCTGCTTTCAATGAATGAGGTTAGACATTATTATCACAACATACAAACATTATTCTGAGCTAGGATTGTGGAAAGGTCACAAGGAATAAATATGTAACATAGTTAAGATTAAAGCTATGTATTAAGCTTAGCTTGTAAATGTTGATTCCACAGAAAGCCCAAGGTTTACAAGATATATTAAGATTGATTACTTTGTTTTCTTAAAGTCAAGCTAAATTTAAACAAACCCAGTACACAATTAAAAAAACAGATTGAATGCATAGTTTTAAAAGATCTTAAAGTATATGATTAATCTAACTACAAAGTTCAATTTCTGAAGGTAATCTTATGAGAGTCATCTCTAGAAAAGTCATTCACACAAGTATATAACAAGAAGATGTAGAATATTATTTTTCTGAAGCAACCTAGGTTTGGTGTCCATTTTGTGCATGTGAATTATGATAAATTTGCTTGTTATAAAATTCTCCATTAGTAGACAGATTCACATATTTATATAATAAAATCTAGTCATTGTTATGCCTTCCCTTATCCCTCCCCTTCACCTATTAGAACTCTTCTCAACCAGCTTTTTTTTTAATGTCTTTTTGTGTGTGCTTTATTTAATTATCTCTTTTTATTCAAGCATAGCTAGGAGGTTACTTGCCTTAGTATGGACAGTTTATCAGTGGGTACATCACTGATGAATGGGACAACAGTCATCCAACAACCATTAACAGAAGATAATATCTTAGGGAGGGATGTGCTGGAATTGGGAGTGGCTCAATCTTATACTTCTCTTGTGCAGAAAATATAGCTATAGTGAATTCATTAATACAAGCAATGTCTTATTATTGATGAGACATCTTAAATTTGCTCAAGATAGCAGCTATTTAGAGTTTTGTAGTTCCTCCATTTTATGTATCATTAATTTCACAAATAAAAATGCACAATTGACTGTTTTTACTCTCCAGGCAACTTTGCTTATTATTTATATACAATAAGCAAATTGCTGCAGAAGTATATTAATATGATAAGAGAATAAGATAGAGTTCATCATTGGGCAGATCTGTCTCCCATGCAGAAGAAAACTAGATTTAAGTCTATTGAAATATAAGCATATAACTGAAGCCTTGAAAATATTTTCACATTGACTTAATTATTATATGTGTCTCACCAATACAAGATATCACAAAGTCTCATTGACAAAATATTGATCTTTACATTTATGGAACTTGAGTAATGAATAAAGTATCTATATAAACAATATAATGAATTAATTTTCACATGACCTAAAATATATAGCATATCACAAAAATCACAAAGATTAGACTAGTTTAAATCAGACAAGAGGGATTCATTAACACTAAGAAGAAGAGAAATATTTAATTTGAATCTTAAAAGATAAAAAGGCATTATCTAAGAAGGGAAAACATTCATTCCAACTTCAGAAAATAATAAAGATAAAGAAAATATTACTTGACTAAAAGATGATTTATGGACAATTATGCTGCTTAGGTGAAACTTTAATTATCTAACTAATTAGTTAATTAATTAAAAATTTAAAAATATAAAAGGTTAGCATGTACACAAGGAAATTAAAAGGAAGAACATTGATTTCAAACGAATTTGTTTCAATTTTTTCCAATGTAATGAAAACCATTGAATATTTAATGTTAGAATTTCTATATTATGGGTCCCAATAACTTTAATTATTTCCTATTAAAAAATTCTTTTCTATGTCTGATAAATATTTAAGGGCCCAGTACTGTCTTAGGTCTGATTTTAGAATTAGTGATTGGAATCACATTACTTATATCTTTGATTTTATATATAAGGAGATATAATATTCAAGGGTGGTAGAGAAAAAATAGTGAATATTGGTTTGTTTTTATAATTTTAAAACATGTAAAAATATCTATAGGTAGGTGAATGAATAAACCTATTGTATGAAGTTTATCCTAATGAAGATTCCTAATAATTGGAGATATGGTTTCTCAACTTGCCATCTCTTGTCACCAGGTAAAGCCACCAGTGGCAATCCTGGGTTGCATTGATTTTAACTATTGGACAATCTGGTCCCATGGAAATTCCCCAATAACACAGGCTGATGCTAAAATAAAAGAGATCTCTCCCCAAATTGGCAACAGAACCTCACTGCCAAGGACAATACCTATACAACTCAACTTGGATCCCTCGTCCCTATGTGGCAGGAAGGTACTCTTTAGGCTACCAAGAGAGAAACATGGACACCAACCCAGCCAAAAACCTTTGACTAACAATCTGTCCTACATACAAAATATGATAGGGCCATGGTGGCACTCAACTTGTGGGTGTAGCCAACAAGTATCTGACTTGATTTAAGGCCCACTCCATGAGAAAGAGCCCATACCTGATGTTGAGGAAACCAAGAACCAGAGACCAGGTAGGCCAAAGGCCTAGGATAAAACCAAGTACAAATGGTATGCAAAATAAATAAAATGATTCCTAATGGTAGTCTGCTATGCTCATATATCAGTGTCTTATCCAGTCATCATAATAGAGGCTTCCTCTGGCATCAGATAGAACAAGGACAACAAAGTCCTTTGAATTAACTAAGGAAGAAACAAATGTGCTCACAGAGATGGAAGCAACAAGCATAGGGTCTACACAGGTCTACACCAGGTCTTCTAAATACATGTGATCGCTATTAGCTCGCTACTTTTATGGGCACACTGACTGAGTGAATGGAACCCAATCTTGTGCATATTCTTTAGAATCTTTTCCTCCAGGTGGTTGCCAAGTTCAACTTCAATATAAAAGTTTTTACTTCACATTATTATATTTTATTTTGTAATGTTTGGTTATTATCACTTAGAAGACTGTTCTATTCTAATAAGAGACAGCAAGGGGATCTAGAGATGAGAAGAGGGGAAGTAGTGAAAGTAGAGGGAGGGGAAACTATAAACATGAAATATTGTATGAAAAAACCTATTTTCAATAAAAATGAAAATAAATGAAACTATAAGTATGTATATAATATATTAAATAAATTATATTATTATTATTATTAAATTATATATATTAAATAAATACCAGGAATATTTTTGGGTTTTGCTTCTACTTCTTGAACAATGAGGCAGAACATTTAAGAGAGCAAATGCCAATGCTGGGGAACAAGTAAGCAAAAAGTATAGTTACAAATTGTGAATGACACAAATCAGTGAATATACCAAAAATGAAAGTATTGATAAGCTTTGTTGTCTTAATTTACATATTAAAAAATAAAATGTATAGCAGGTAAATAAACTTGAGTTTAAGCTATTACTTTCTACCAATTCATGAGAATGAATATTTTATTGGATAATATTTAATTTTACATTGATTAAGTGTTGCCAAAATTTAAAATGATGTAACAAAGGTATAGTTAAAATGGGTATACTTTCTAAGGCAATTGGCTTCAGATTTATTTAATGAAAGACAAAAAAATAATAAAAAAATTGTTATGATCTCTATTTCAACAATTTAAAGAGATGAATATGGTTATATACTGAGAGTTACTGGATAAGATCTCAGAGGATGGTACTTAGTATTTATTATTACTGATGAGCAACACTTGTTTTTTTTCCTAATTAACCTGATAGCATTATGAAACAGCAGACCAGCCAATTTTAGACTATAGAGAACATTTCTGACCAAGATAAGACATATTCTGAAGCACTAAGCATAACTTCTTAAAATAGATCTATTTGTTACCTATATAGGAAAGAAACTATTTGCTACATTTCAACAAAACACTAGACAATTCAAAGGTACAATTAAGTACTTCCTCTTCCATCAAAAACTGTAATTGGTCATTATGTTGAACTCTCAGGAAGTTATTTTCTAAAATGTTTTCTTAAAAATCATTTCAGATTTCCAAGAGTAGTTTCACATTTTTGTATTTTCAGCTGCTATTGTGGTTGTGATTTTTGTTTGCCTTTTAAAGTAGGAATGTCTATCTTATGATATAAATATAAATAGCTTTAACTAATTTTTTTGTAAAGGTTTCCTTAAGGCAATCAGGCATGTGGAATATTTTTGAGGGCTTTATCAGTAATTCTTAATATGAATCACGCATTGTAACAACTTGATTTAACACAATATAACACTCAACCTCTTTATGACTGAATGAATATTTGATACTACATAACTAAGTGATAATGTAATTAATACCAATATTTAGAGAAATATAAAAATACTTTATGGTTTAGTTGATCTTTATTTACTGGGTTTGAATGGTTATAAATCATAATACTGTTCCTCTAATATTAATTCCTTCTTATGTCCCTGTTTCCAAAGAACAAATTGCCTATTGATTTATGACATGGCTAGATCACTTGTTTCAGAAAATAGGAAGAAGTATACAGTAAGTTTTTAATACTGTTCTAAAGGAGCTTCTCAAGTTCCTGCTAACCATTAAGGACATTAAATAAATACTATGAAACAATTAATCCCCCAGTAATCAGAATACATTTATCTTGAGCTCAAAATTGGATGATCATGGTGAAATTTTTAATTCCACTGAGATCTAGACATGGACTCTTCCTGATGAGTCACTGACTTGTGGCCAGAAATAGAATTACACATATCGATTATGATAGTTAGCTTTAATTGTCAACTTGACACAAACTTGAATCATATGGGAAGACAGAGTCAATGTTGGACTGGTTATGTTGGATAGGACTGCAGGCATATCTGTGGAAGATGGGCTTAATGAGTTAATTGTCATGAGAAAGATGTGACCTGAATGTTCACGGCATTGTTTGATGAACTGTACCCTCCTTAACTGTATAAAACCAAAGAGAGCCAGCAAGTAAACCATCATGTAAACAAGGTTCCATGCATTTATTCTTTCTGTGTTCTTGGTGTAAATGTGATGTTTTAATTCCCTACCTTGACATTCTTGAAATGATGGACTATAATATGGACTTGTAAGCAAAAGAAATCCTTTCTTCCTCAAAGTGATTTTTGCTAGGGTATTTTATCACAGCCACCGAAATGAAACAATAGAAATTTGTACCAGAAGTGATGTTGTTATTGTGATAGACCTTTCATGATATTGTGATGGATATTACTCTTGGGGAGAAATGTAGAAAGCTGTAGAGACTGAGCTTGAAAAAGTATTGAGTACACAGTTAAAGGCCTGTTTTGGGGGGTGTTGGAAGATAAACATATTGAGAATAAAATGGAGAATGGAGACCCATATCATATTCCAGGTAGAGAATAAAGGAATGTTTTAGGTACTGTTTTGTTGCTATGAAGAGATACCAAGACCAAGGCAACTCTTATAAATCATTTAATTGAGGTCTTTTTTAAAGTTTAAAATTGTTATTTAGAGAACACCAAAACTTAATGAAATGGTATATATTGAGGTGAGAGGAAGAGGAAGAAGAGGTAAAGGAGGAAGACGAGGAAGAAGAGGTGGAGAAGGATGACTGACAGGAGGCTATCTGAAAAATCACCCTGTCAGTTGTGTGTCACTCAATTGCTCGATACTATGTGAACAGTAGAGCATGTCTTATTTCTTATAAAAACTGCATAAATGCGGTTCATAAAGTTTCAATGGGTGTTGCCAGGATATAATCTAATCTGTGTCATCTTAGACACACTTCCTTTTAGAGATACATGGAAAATTAATTTTCTTGGTTTTTAAGCTCTTGAAGGCCAACTGAATTCCTTAAATAATGACTTATTTCCTTCATTTATAAAGCTATGAGCATTTGTACAGTTCTATTTTATGCTGTGATCTCATCTATTCTCCTTCTTCTGCCTCCCTCTTTTATTATAAGGACTATGATAATTAAACTGAAACTATGAAACTAATCCAAGGTCTTCTCCCCACATCACAGTTAATTGATAAGCAATCTTAATTGCATTTCCAACTTTATCACCATTCTATACTAAAACCTAACTTTAAATAGCTTCTTGGAATTGAGATATGGACAATTTTCTGGATTCATTCCTATGGTTACCTTAGATTGCATTTGCCAGGTAATAGCACTATTAGTGACATTAGTAGAAGTTATTATTATGCATACTACTGCATATGTATTCATTGCCATATCCCAAATGTATACACATATATGATAAATACTTACTCATACACACAGATATGTATATATATTATACATATACATATTTATATATATATGTAGATAGATATATAGACATGCATATATGTATACATATATGTATATATAGATAGATAGATTTAGATTTATAAATATGGAGTTATAGAGATGTATATCCCAGTGTCACACAGCAGACTACCATGATTGCCTCATTGGTTTTCAAGATGAATATATTTTAATGAAGATATGAAAGTTCCATAAACTTTAATTTTCTCATCAGTAAAATTGTCGGTAAGAGTATAATCTATATCAATATTTGTGACCATTTAATGAAATAATAGCTATAAAAGCTTATTGTATTTAATGGATTGTATAAATATTGAATGTTGATGATTATGTGAGTATCATTTCTTGTAGTCATAATAAAATGTTTGTGCTTCAATTATATAATCAAAATTTAAATATGTCTACTTCTGATGGGTTATGCTTTGACATTATGTTGAACAATATTTTTGGAAGGAAATAGTCAAACTATGTATGCATCAAGCTATCCTAAACCTAAATTTTGAAAATCATTATGAAGTAAAAATACATAATCATTTAATACTAACTATTTTCCAATTACATTTATCTCTAGCAAATCTCAAAGCAGAAAATTCATATTATGTTAATAAGATGAAAACATATTTTATTGATTTGAAAACAAACACACATTTTGTGGGCTTTTATATTTTTTCATATTAACTACTCATTGTTTAACAAAAAAACTATTCAAATTCATTTTTAAATTCATGTATAACTACATCTTCAACAACATTAAGGTAAATAACTATATCTTTAGACACAATTTCAATCATTTGTTTTCACAATCTGTTTGATATACAAAAATTGCATGTAAGATACTTCAAATCTCACAAAAAAAATTTACAGCAGACACCCAGAGACAGCCTGATGTCCAGGAAGTCCACCACAACCAGGCTCACAGGTAAGAGATCCCACAACCTAGCCAAAATACTCGGACTATGATCCACATGGGGCACAGAAAACATGGGAACTATCCTCCCTGCGAGAAATACATCTTCCTTCTGGGCCCACAATTCTGCAAGGGGCAGATCCAGCAAGCCAGATCACCTCCCACAATCAGAGACAGCTTGACTCCAAGGAGGTTAATCACAACCAGGCTCACAGGCTCACATATCAACCACTACAGACCCCATCCCACACTCAAAGCCAGCCTGACACAAGGAAGTCCATTATAACCAGGCTCACAGGAAAGGAAGGGTCCAGTCAGAGATAACCGGATGGTAAGAAGCAAGCAAAACAACATAAGCAACAGAAAACAATGGCATTTGGCACCATAAGAACCCAGTTCTTCTACCACAGCAAGCCCTAGAAACCCTAACGTATCTGAAAAGAAAGATTCTGATCTAAAATCCGATCTCGTGAAGATGATAGAGGACCTTAAGAAAGATATAAATAATTCCCTTAAAACAACACAGGAAGACACAGGTAAACAGATAGAAGCCCTTAAAGAGTAAGCACATAAATCCCTTAAAGAAATATAGGAAAACACAATCAAACAAGTGAAGGAATTGAATAAAACCATTCAGGATCTAAAATTGAAAGTAGAAACAAGTAAAGAAAACACAAAGGGAGGCAACCCTAGAAGTGGAAAGCCTAGGAAAAAAATCAGGAGGTACAGACACAAGCATCACCAAGAAGATATAGACACAACAGTTAAAGAAAATAAAAAGATCATAAAGCTCCTAACCTAAAATGTTGAGGAAATTCAGAACACAATGAAAAAAACTAAACCTAAGAATTATAGGAATAGAAGAGAGGGAAGATTTCCAATTCAAAGGGCCAGCAAACATCTTCAACAAAATTATAAAAGAAAACTTCCCTAACCTAGCAAAAAAGGTGGGAATAAATGTATAAGAAACCTACAGAACACCAATTAGATTGGACCAGAAAAGAATTTCCTCCCATCACATAGTAATCAAAACACCCAAATTCACAGAACAAGGAATATTAAAAGTGGTAAGGGAAAAAGGCCAAGAAACATATAAAGGCAGACCTATCAGAATTAAAGTAGACTTATCAACAGAGACCCTAAAACCAGAAGATCTTGGACAAATGTCATGCAGATCCTAAGAGAACGCACATGCCAGCCCAGGCTACTATACCCAGAAAAACACTCATCATCATAAATGTAGAAACTAAGACATTCCAAGACAAAACCAAATTTAAACATATTTCCACTAAACCAGCCCAACAGAGGATAATAGAAGGAAAATTCCAACACCATGAGGGAAACACACACACACACACACACACACACACACACAAATTAATCATCATCTCACAACAACCCAAAAGAAGATAACCACACAAACATAATACCACCTCTAACAACAAAATGACAGAAACCAACAATCATTGGTCTTTAAGATCTCTCAACATCAATGAACTCAATTCCTTAATAAAAAGACATAGGCCAACAGACTGGATATCTAAATAGGGCCTAGCATTTCGGCATGCAGGAAACATGCCTCAGTGACAAAGACAGGAAATACCCTAGACTAAAAGGCTAGAAAACAAATTTCCAAGCAAATGGTCTCAAGAAAAAGCTGGACTAACCATTCTAATATCCAATAAAATAGACTTTCAAACAAAAGTTATTGAAAGAGATGGGAAAGGACACTTCCCATTCATCAAAGGGAAAATCCAAAAAGATGGTCTCTCAATGCTGAAATTCTATGATTCAAATGCCAGGACACCCACATTTGTAAAAGAAACATTACTAAAGCTCAAAACACACTTTGAACATCATACAATAATAGTAGGAGACTTCAACACTCTACTCTCACTCATACACAGATGATAAAAAGACTAACTAAACAGAAACATAGTGAACCAAATGGAAATTATGAACCAAAGGGTTTTAACAGTTATCTACAGAACATTTCACCCTAAAACAAGATGATATACCTTCTTCTTGGCACATCATGGTACCTTCTCCAAAATTGACCATAAAATTGGACATAAAACAAGCCTCAACAGACAGAGGAAGTTTGAAATAATCCCATGCAGGTATCACTACTTGCAAATGGTATGACAGCATAAATAAGCTACCCCAAAAAATTCTGCCAGGAATCTCCTACAACTGATAAACAACTTCAGCAAAGTGACTGGATATAAAATTAACTGGGCTGAGAAAGAAATTTTGGAAACAATACCCTTCACAATAGTCACCAATAACATAAAATAACTTAATGTAACTCTAATCAAACAATTGAAAAGTCTGTGTGAAAAACTTTAAGTCTCTGAAGAAAGAAATCAAAGAATACTTCAGAAGATGCAAAGATCTCTTGTGCTCATGGATCTGTAGGATTAACAAAGTAAAAATGTCCAGCTTACTAAAACCAATCTACAGATTCAGTGCAATCCCCATCAAAATTCCAATGCAATTCATTACAGAGATAGAAAGAACGATTCTCAAATTCATCTGGAATTAAAAAAAAACCAACCTCAAGCTGTACTATAGAGCAATAGTAATATAAGCTGCATTGTACTGGTACAGAGACAGGCACGTAGATCAATGGGATAGAATTGAAGACCCAGAAATGAACTCACACATCTATAGTCACTTAATCTTTGACAAAGAAGCTAAAACCTTCCAGTGGAAAAAAGACATCATATTCGACAAATGGTGCTGGCTTAAATGGTAGTTGGCATGTAGAAGAATGCAAATAGAACCATTTTTATCTCCATGTACAATCCTCAAGTCCAAGTGGATCAAAGACTTCCACATAAAACTAGATACACTGAATCTATTAGAACAGAAATTGGAAAAGAGCCTAGAACACATAAGCACAGGGGACATTTTCCTGAACAGAATACCGATGGCCCAGGCTCTACAATCTGCTATAGAAAAATGAGATCTCATAAAATTGAAAAGCTTCTCCAAAGGAAAGGACACTGTCATCAGGACAAAATAGCAACCTACAGATTGGGAAAAGATCTTTACCAATCCTACATGTAATAGAAGTCTAATATCCAATATATACAAAGAACTCAAGAAGTTAGACTCCAGAGAACCGAATAACTCTATTTAAATATGGGATACAGAGATAAACAAAGAATTCTCAACTATGGGATCTCGAATGGTCAAGAAACTTCGAAAGAGATGTTCAACATCCTTAGTCATCAGGGAAATGCAAATTAAAATGACCCTAGTATTCCACCTCATACCAAAATGGATAAGTTCAAAATCTCAGGTGACAGCAGATGCTGGCGAGGGTGTGGAGAAAGAAGAACACTCCTCCATTGCTGGTAGGATTGCAAGCTAGGACAACCACTCTGGAAATCAATCTCACAGTTCTTCAGAAAATTTTAGCTAGTACTACCTGAGGACTCAGCTATACCACTCCTGGGTATATACCCAAAAGATGCTCCAACATATAACAAGGACACATGCTCCACTATGTTCATATCAACCTTATTTATAATAGCCAGAAGATAGAAACACCCAGATGTCCCTCAACAGAGGAATGGATACAGAAAATGTGGAACATTTACACAATGGAGTATTACTCAGCTATTAAAAACAATGAATTCATGAAATTCTCAGGCAAATAGATGAAACTAGAAAATATCATCCAGAGTGAGGTAATCCAGTCACAAAAGAACACACATGGTATTTACTTGCTGATAAGTGGATATTAGAAAAAAAGCTGAGAATACACATGGTACAACTTACAGACAATATGAAGCTCAAGAAGAAGGAAGACCAAATTGTAGATGCTTCAGTCCTACCTAGAAGGAGGAACAAAGTAATCAGTACATAGAGGGTGGAAGGGACTTGGGAGCAAAAGAGGATGGGGAGAATAAAAGGGGGTGAGGATCAGGTGTGAGAGGAGACAAGGAGTATGGAGAGATGTACAGAGGGTCAGGAATTTGAACAGAGGTGTGTAGCAAAGGGGGGTGGGGAACTAGAGACAGCCAACAGAAAGTCCCAGATGTCTGGAAAGCAAGAGGCTCCCAGTACTCAATGGGATGACATTAGCTGAAATATCCAATAAGTGGGAGAAAGAACCTGTAGGGACAATATACAGAGGTTAGGCACAGACCCTGATTGAGGGATGGGGCCACACACCCTTGTCAAAATTTTAACCCAGAATTGCTCCTGTCTAAAGGAAATACAAGGACAAAGATTGGAACAGAGTCTGAAGGAAAGGACATTCAGAGACTGCTCCACCTGGGGATGCATCTCACCAAACCCAGTCACTATTGCTGAAGCCAAAAGTGTCAAGAGCCTGATACAGCTGTCTCCTGAGAGGCTGTGCCAGAGCCTGACCAATACAGATGTGGATGCTTATAGCTAACCATCGGACTGTGTCTGGGGACTCCAATGGAGGACTTAGGGAAAGGACTGAAGGAGTTGAAGGGGTTTGCAACCCCATAGGAAGAACAGTATCAACCAACCAGAGCTCCCAGAGCTTTCAAGGACTAAACCCCCAACCAAAGAGTACACGAGAAGGGACCCACGGCTCCAGCTGCATATGCAGCAGAGGATGGCCTTGTCTGGCATTAATGGGAGGAGAAGCCCTTGGTCCTGTGAAGGCTCGATGCACCAGTATAGGGGAATTCGATAGTGGTGAGGCAGGAGAGGGTGAGTGAGAGAACACCCTCATAGAAGCAGCTGGAGGGGGTTGGGATAGGAGGCTTCTGGGGAGGAAACCAGGGAAAAGGGATAACATTTAAAATGTACATAAAGAAAATATCCAATAAAAAATAAATAAATAAATCATGAAGTTTGCAGGGAAATTTATGAAACTAGAAAAAAATTATCCTGCTTAAGGTATCTCGGACTCAGAAACACAAGCATGGCATGTACTCACTTATACATTGATATTAGCTCTAAAGTAAAAGATGTTAATGCTACAGTCCAAAGGGTCAGAGAGACTAAGTCAAGTTTAGGAGGGCTAAAGGTATGAACACATGCATCTTCCTGGGAAGGGGAAAAAGAATAGATATTGTGGGTCGATTGAGGGTGAGAAGAGATGGGAACAGGAGTGATTGTATTTGGGAAAGATGGAGGAAGAGTGTAGTTGGAAAGGAAACTGTAATGTGTGCATGGGGCCATATTTTGGAGATGAGGTAGTCTGAGACCTATTGTAATGGAAATCTCATGGAATCCATGACTGTGACCCTAACTAAGTCTCCTAGTAATTGGAGCAAGTGTAGCTTTATTTTATTTTATTTTATTTTATTTTATTTTATTTTATTTTATTTTATTTTATTTTATTCATTCATTCATTCATTCATTCATTTTGTTTTTTTCTCAAGACAGGGTTTTTCTGTGTAGCCCTGGCTGTCCTAGAACTCACTCTGAAGACCAGGCTGGCCTCGAACTCAGAAATCCACCTGCCTCTGTCTCCCAAGTGCTGGAATTAAAGGCGTGCACCACCACTGCCCTGCTCACATGTAGCGTTAAAAGGCCATTGTTGCAGGATATTTGATCACATTGTGAACCCCAAGATTGTGAACTTAAAAAAATCCTGTTTCTTATTGTGGTATGGCTCAGATCTATGAAATACCTTTAACCCAAGTGCTTTCTGTAAACAAGTAGGTGTGGTGGGAATCAGCTCTACTGCATTTATTTAACCGAAGACTTTTCTATAAGCCAAAACTAAAGTCAATGATAGATCAAGAACCTGATGAGAAGGAGTGAACATAGGAAATCCCAGGGAAGGGAAAGGAGGGTATATGAGTTGAAAGGTATTTAAGACAGTTTGGAGAAGGAGAAGGGTATTTGAAACAATGGAAATACAAGAAATGAACAATAAAGAACTATTTTATCACGAGTTGTGGTTCTAAAATGTACACAGTGGTTATATGAACTGTGTGTAGATGTGCATACTATCTCTCTGTGTATATTGTTGTGGATTCAAAGAGATGATAGAAAAATTTAAAACCAAATTATTAGCACATGTCTACTGCAACTGAAGATTGATAAGTTTTAAATTAAAATGGCTGTATATTCATATATACTATGTTGAATTATAGATATATATGTACATGTATAACATAATACCCTCTGCCTTCTTCTCTCTCCAGATAAATGTAGCTGCTCTTTACTGCTTTGTGGAATTTTCTTCACACATTTCATACTCCTGATTTAGCCCTTTATCACTAGATAGGAGAGAAAGAAGGAGAGGAGAAAGATACATATCCTTGAATCAAATGGACTTCTTTCTTCTTTGAGAATGGCTAACAACAAACTGAAGTCAACTCTTCAGAATGGCCAATAATCTATACCCTCTGAAAATTTCCCAGAATTCCAAATCTCCTACAATCACAAAAACTATCTGCAGCTGGCAAAACCATACTTCTGCTTGAGCATGAGGCAAATATATGGTTGGCTGCTGTGAACAGTCCAAAGCAGGCCCACATCCTTATGCCTGTATTTTTTAAAGAAACAAATACTCCAGAATTCACACTACATAAAAGCAGTTTAATTACTCCAATATATTTATTTTTAGGTCAGAAGAATGGGAAAATGAAGAGGAATATAATATCTCTATATTTTTGTTTCCAACTTTGCAAATACATTAAATTTGTTATGTGTGTCAATGATAAAATTGCCTTAAATAACAGTATCTCATTATTATCAGATGTTTATTACACTCCAAAACATGTATTTTGGAAAAAAGCCACAGACCATGTCTACATGTTTGCAAGACATCTAACTGAACAATACTTAATTGCTAAGATACTTTATCAGCATTCGTAGCAACAGACAGTAGCTCTAGAACTTGAGTGGTACAGTCTTTTATGCAAACTAGTCACACAATAAAAATCAAGTGCACTAATGAGGAATGTTACTTTTTTTTTATAGCCTTTACTAGTGATGCAGAACACATATACAGGATTTGTACATGGCTTATCATACAACCCAATATCTTTCATGTAAGCAGAAATATAACTTACATGGGTATCAAATAATACTTACTATAGGTATATTATTACATTTTAAAAATCCTGTTTAAAGTATATGAAAAAGAAACATTTCACTTTGCTAAAAGACTCATTTTTCAGAATACATAGATTAAGAAGGTTAGATTAATAATGTTATATATTATTCTAAAGTCAAAAGATGAGACAAAAAAGTGACAGTCCTTGGTCTTTATCAACTCACAGTATATTGCTCAATAAAAAACATTTGCATCTCATTTTCTTTTACTTATAAAAATGATTCCATTATCTTCACATGGCAGAATATGACGAAGTTATTAATTTGTCCAAAGTAAAATAATTTTAAGTGATAGTATGGAGAATTAAATTTAATTTTACCTCTCCAAGTTGTAAATTTTCAGGTAGTAGAGATTACATAAATTGTTTTCAGAAATAATTGTTTCAAAGTTTTAAGGGCATTAAATGTTAACAGACATTGTTCTAAGATTAGCCCTCTCTATATTACCATTTTACATTTTAGCATAGTTAATGAAATTCAATGCAATGATTTGATTATGTCTGAAATTTAAGACGTATTTCTCTGAAGAATGCTGTTAATGCCAGCAATTGCAACACACTTCACTTCCTCTGTCTTACACGTTCAAACTGCTATTACAAAATATTTTCATTTTGTGACTATTCTATTTGAAATGCTAATAAAAAGAAATATTTAGAATTTGAGGATCAAAGGAACATTTGGTATCATATAGTACAACTGCAAATTGTGCTAGTAAAAACAAAACAAGTTCTAGAGAAATTGAGTAACTAATGAAATATCAGTGTTTATGTAAAAGCAATTTGGGGTTTAAATATACTTGATCTCTGCCTTATTGTATAAAAATGCATAAGGAATAGTGAGGAATCACCATGCAGACTCAGTTTCATTACTTTTCTGGCTTTTGTATCATAACTACTTTTAATGCTATGTTTTAAATAAAAAAAATCATGCAAGTTTATTTTAATATAAATTTATTTAAATGACTTTGAACACATCGTGTCCTTGGGTTTCATCCTTTCATCAAACTGCCCTGCCATGAGACAGCCAAGTTCAATAGCCATTTTACTTAAGGTTGATCCTTTGTGTGTGTGTGGAGGGCAATCTTATGTGTTTTGTCACATCCTATGAGAAGATTTAGAGCTGTCACCATTACTACAGACTAGTTTCTTAGCTTGCAGATCCTTTCCGTGTTAGCCTGGATCCCCAACACACAGTTTTATGTGAAGGAAAGTGAAGCATCACCCATCATCTTTGCTGAATATAACATTCTTCATCATCATGAGTGATGATTAAGCATTTAAATCAAAATGTCAATGGCTGTTTCCAACACTAATAGCAGTGTGATTCCCCATGATGTGAGGTACTGTAGTCATTGATTCACATTGAGTAGGGGTAAACTTGCCTGGCATGATGCTGCTTCCTGCATAATTTTTAGGCAATATTAGCTCTCTCATGCCTGCTCAAGGATCAGAATCTAGAAAATGAGTATCATTTTCTGTCTTCATAAGATTACAGGCAGAAGTGTTCCTGGCCCTACTAAGCCCTGAGAGTATCATGAACAGCCAGCGCCTCAAATTTATTTGAAGCAGTGACAAAGGACGAGCCTGTGAGTGCAGCTACTTTTGCAGTCTTTTCTGCAAAGAAAATAATGTTTAAGCTAGTCCCAATAGCAGTGCCTCCAGCTGTGAGTTCATAGATTCTTGCCATGGCAGCTTTGATTCTTGGCATTGCATATTGGATGTGTTGCGCACAACCAGTAACGGTGGTCAATGATTAAGTGGAATAACACCCTGTGTAAGAGTTTATCCAAATTTGATTAGTGCAAATTCTAGATTTTGCACTGAAGCACATCATGCAGCTTCTGTAGTTCTGGTAACATGACCTAGTGAACTTCCACCGAAACGGCAAATATACGTGGCTGTGGGGTAAGTATAAATGAAATCTTGGATTTACCTCATGTGCTGCTTTCATTATTGCACTAGCAATCTTTGGATCAAGACCACAATCCTGATTTACTTCAAAAGCAGCTCACTTCAAGATGCCAATAGCTTTAATGACTGAAATTGGCATCTGTCCCACCCTCAATCTGTAAGTTCTTTGTAGATCTCATGGTCTTTGCATCATAATAGTTATTAGTTGTGACCTTCATTTGACTAATAGTATCATAGCCAATATGGAAGGCATTTCAGCTTGCCATTTGAGCAGTGTTTAGATCCCAGCACAAGAGGACAGCCTTTGCCCCTGAGTCTCCATCTGAGGCCTATCTGCCTGTAGAAGGTGCAGGAGTGCACTTAGTATGTGATGCTGAGGCATGTGGATGGCAGTCTGAGCTAAGGCCACAACCCTGCATCAATTTATGATGTGTTTTTAAAAGTAACTAGTAAGAGCCCAGAAAATATTCTGTGAGAAAATATATACGATTAGATAAGTAGCACCTGAGTAGTAATAAATTAATTTTAAAGTAGTTTTTTTGAGTTTAATAACCATTACAAGTGCTATGGGACATTGAAAAACAATTAATTAGCTGTACATAGAATTATTGACAACAAATCATTGAAGAAACACGAGAACTATAGTATTTGGGAATACTAATCACACAAAAATAATATATATTTCAAGGATATAAACATTATAGGATGCAACAAGTTTAGTTACTACCCATAGTATTATGTGGCGACAAGGAAATTGGGGTGTATATTGAAGTAAATATTTATGTAACACCGTTTTAAATAAAAATGAAAAAACAAAAACAAAAGGGAGACCTTGTTCAGCCTTCTTATTTGAGAAGAATTTTTGAGGTTCCTATATGAGTTCCAAAAGCCAATCAAACCATATAAATACCTTTTAATGTTCTCTAATATAATAAAACTACTTATTCGAAAGTAATTGTAAGCAATGGATGATAAATCAATAGACAATGGAAGAAATTAGCACAAAGCCTTTATCATAGGCTGGTATCACTGTCTTCAGCTTTCTAATCTATTAAACCTCGGGCCCAAATAGTGTCCTTTCCTTTATAAATTACACAGCCACTGATGTTCTGTTATAGACTCAAAACACAATCGCAGATATGTGAGGAGGTTGATATCTTGTCTTGGGTGTCCTATGAATACCCCTAAAGATCTCAGATGATTGCCAAGGCTATTGGCTGCTTTTCAAAATATTACAGTAAAGTTCCAACAGAGAGCACTGTGAGCTAGGGAGTGCAGCCTCCCAATCACCACCACCACACACACCCTTCCCTGCCAGGGAGCAGCCAACGTATGCTAAATGTAGAGGTAGTGAAATATCACTTTGTAAATATCTTTTTGTTGAAATTCATTAGTTGCTGTATTTTAGAGGTGGAGTGATAAGCACCTTTGTGAACAATACTATCTGTATTTGTTCAGCAGTTTGGAGGACGTGCAGGGAAGCAGCAACAAAGGTTATGTAGTAGTGTGTTTATATGGGACCTTTTCAGACACCATTTCTATATACTTTCATTTCTTGCTGTATGACTAAAATTTTCAATATCTAGACTCTAGGTATTAAAGAGTTTGCAAATATATGTCAAAATAGTAAAATTAGCACATGATGTATACTGTTAAAATTCATAGAAAAGGTTGTCCTGTAGGTGACTGGAGGATAGGAATTTGTTCAGCTGTTTCTAGGCATTACATATGCCTACATTTGTCTACTGGTTTGAAGGCAGAGAGATGGGAGAAGAGAGTGGGCTGAAACTCAAATGGTTATATTTAGAAGATACCTCAGATCATAACCATTACTTTGCATACAGGTTTATTTACCCATGCCATGTGAATAGCAAATAAGTTCTTACATGAAATATCTAATCTTTGTAGATATTTGAAAGTGCTTGATACATTTAAAGGTATAAGTAGTATAATAATATTGCATAAATAGTTTTTAATGCCTTGCTTGTTCTTTGGTTATTTGTGTTTATTGTCTTGCTTATTCCTTGACTATTTGCATCTATTGTATTGCTAGACCCTCAACCTAGAACTGACCTTAATACATGCATGTAATCAAATAAAACCATAAAGGAGGAGGGGGGATGGGATAGGAAGTTCTAGGGAGGGGAAATGGGGAAAGGGAATAACATCTGAAATGTAAATAAATAAAATATCCCATAAACAAAAGAAAAAAACTGGGCAAATACTATGTTAACCCAATGCTGATAACAGTATACCAGCTATACTTATTCAGTAGATTGAGGAGGTTGGCCTATACCAGCCTATCTTCAAAAGGATTCCATTAGTGTGCTAGACATTTCTAGTTTACCCATCACCCTGTGTGTTGTGTGCATCTCATTTAACTTTGCTATACTGTATATACTGTACATACTGGACAAAGGTGTCCTATAATATCTAGTCTCTAGGTACTAAGAAGTTGCCAATGTATGACAAAATAGAGTCAGTAAACTCATGTACTCTATATACTCTGTGTTAGCAAGGGCGTCTTCTGAAGAGTTGTGAAAGTGTATCATTAAAGTGACAGGAGCCTGTGTCACAGATACTGGAGAGAGGCTGAAGGGAAAAACATTCAGAGAACAGAATGTTCTCACCAGAAGATACTTTGAGATCTAACCATTGTTATGTGCTACATGTGTATGGTTTCAAAACTACTGTGTATATAGGGGATTTATCTCCTCATCTAAAACATATAGTCCTTCTAGGTGTTTAGATGTGAAAAAAGTATGTTAAAAGCAAACATAGTAAATAATACATGTTGTAGATTCTCCTGTTTAAACTGATGGTAAAATGCTATTTTTGAAATTAGAAAGAGAAAACCACTTCTGAGCAGTACAGCCTTGCTTATGTAGGTTTCAGAGGGAGGAAGAAAGAAAATGAATGAAGAGCCTAATGCTAATAATGTAAATTTGGAAATACAAGAGTGGCCAGTGTTTCTTTTATCTGTGCATCTTATTTTGCAAATGTAGAGAAGCTACATGTGAGAATTTGCAGAACTCAGTATTCCTAGACAATAAAGAGGTGCCAATGTGTGAGACAAAGAAGAGTTAGTGAAAAGACATGTTTGTAAATTACATTAAAATTTGTAGGAAATAAAAACCTCTTCTTAAAACCACTTATGACATGAAACTGTTAATATCTCCCCAGAACATGACAGTTGCATACATGTAGCCCCTGGTTGGAGAGAACTGGAAGAGGGTCTAGACCAGAACATTACTGTTTAGAAGGCAGTTTCTGACGACAGCCTTTGTTAGGTATAAAGTGTATTCACTGCAGTGTACACATATATGCTGGGGAAACTGAACTGCTTATTGGGAACATCTGGTCTCTAGACTTTTAAGTACATAATAGACTTTGGTATAGTAATGCATGCCTTTAACTCTAGGCTGAGGCAGGTGGATCTCTGTGTTCTGGGACAGCCAGAGTTATATAGACTTTATCTCAAAACAGTAAGAAGGTGTGCATAACGGACTGATAATGTGGCTCAGAATGTAAAGGTGCTTGCCATCAAGCTGGTGACATGATTTTGATTTCTAGGATCCACTTGATAGGAGCAAAGTAATTCACAACTTGTCTTTTACCCTCCACGTAAATGGAGTGGCACACATGTGCACACATGCATATACTAATGCATAAACGCAAAACATGGTAAAAATAGAGGGCTGACACCACTTTTTATGATTGTTTTGTTATTTCATAGGAATGATCACACTGGGGAAATGGAGGTTAAACTTGGCCTTTGAGCAGATGCTGTTCCCAGGAGATGGAAGTGGGCTAGGACAAAGATTAGTGCTCAGAAAAGGGCACTGTAGCTGATGGTGTTTCAGATTTTCTAGCCATTGATTAGGTGTGCATTTCAGCTAATGTTGTCAGGTAGTAGAGGTAAGTCCCAGTGCCTAAAGGATGTTAGAATTAGCAAAAGCATCAGTAAATGTCCTGCTAGTCTTTTGGGAGGACTGTCTTCTGGGTGTGGCCTTTGTTAATCCTCTCACTAGCATCATCAGGATTTAGGAATTGTGCAGGGAAGAGGATGGATGAAGGAAAGACTTTGCTAGCACCACTACATCCAGAAGACAGCTCATAGCTGTACCCAGGGTTCCATATGTGCATTTTGGTAAAATACTTGTGCTCATTGTGCACAGAGTTCATTCCTCCTCATCTGAACATTATGCCCTTAAGGAGAGAACATGGTTAAAAGTGGATATGGGAGAATTGACAAAGAGGGTTCCTCTTGAACATGGAATTGTTAAGCCATGTCTATACAGTGTGAGGAAATTCATGCTACTAGGCTGACTGGAGGGGACAGAGAGCGATTCATAGGGCAAGATCTGCAGGTGTATTGAGATTAACAGCCTGAAAGTCCTTGCTATAGGTACATATCCCAGTGGCTCCAATGGTATACAATTATTGAGCAAGAACACCTCTTCTTCTACATATGCTAGTATATAGAGATGATGACAAGCTTAGGAATGCTATACTTAGTATGGGCTGTTGCTATGTTTTCCTATGAGCTGAGCACTGAGCAAATGCAAAATTTAATTGTAACTTTACCAGTATGTCTATCTAGAGGCCTGATGCCATTTTTGTCTTCTATGATTTTTTTTCCCAAGGAAGACAGGATTAGAATTTTTCTGACAGATTAAGATGACATGGTGTATTCTTGATTATCAAAATACCTGTGTAGTGTGAGGAGTTTAGTTGGTGAATATTCACAATTTGGGGAAAAGCATGGCATATACTATATGACCTCAATTACCTAAGCGTATATATACATGCATTATCTAGAACTACACATTGAGTTGAGATGCTTGTGTCTGGGTGACTTTGTTCTTGCCTTCTTGTGTTTTGTTTATTGTATTGCATATAGTAAAAAATAAACTAATGTTTCTTTTAAAAGCTTAAAAAACATGAAATAAGGTCCTCTTGCTAAGACACTATCTACACATCCTATTGAACACAGAGCAGTTGTGCTAGTATTGAACTAGCACCTTCACTGCTACTAACTACTGTTTGTGGTACTGGAAGTTGCTCTGTATGCTACTGGAAAGGAATGGTAAACACCAACACAGGTACAAACCCTTAAGTCCACAATACAAACCATCTGCATGATATTCTGGTGCAACAGTGGCAAAAAAGTTGTGAGGATAACCAACTATTATCTGATTAGATTTAAGTTGGATTAAGTTCCATGAGATAAAATGTGTTTGACATCCTTCTAGTAGCCAAGAACCTGAGACTAGACAGACCATGAACCTAGGGGAAAACAAAATACTATGTATCATTCTGCTAAAGAAGTACTCTAAAATGACTCTTCACAACATTCAGCTATACGCCATAGATCAGTGTCTCAACCAGTCAGCATCAGAAAAGCTTCTTCTTGCAAAAGATAGGGACTAATAAATACACTGACCCACAACTGGACAATGTGCAGAAATTGAGAGACCTTAGATCATTGAATATTAAATGAGCTGTCTTCGTAAAACCCCTTCTCTCAAGTTTCATGTGGAAGAGGAGGTAGAAAAATTGCAAAACCCAGTGGGGATAAACAACACCAAGGAAACAGGAAACAGCACCTTCCAGATATAACAGGACTAGAATATGAAGTCATAGAGGCTGTGTCAGAATGTACAGAGTCTAAGCCAGATGGGGTCCCAGAACTGAGAAGGAAAGAAGACACAGGCTCTTACTTGGTCAGACTCCTATCCCTATCCAACGGACTATGTAAGTGTTAACCACTCTCAAAGGAAACGTTCATTTCTGTAACAGAGTCTTACTAGGTATACAAACCACAATTAAGTTCATGCCCATATCCAGTAGTAGATGGCCAATATAAAACAAATTCAATGGTATTTTTGGATATTTTACTTCATTTCTTAATGTTTTATTTGGGCATTAAAAATAAAAACCTTACCGGTATTTTGCTTAAATATTATGGTTTCTAATTTAGAGATTTCATGTTTTATTTGTGTGCATGTGACCCCCCCACTGTGTGTATGTGTGCGTGTTGTGTGTGTGCGTGAGCATGTGTATGTTTCTTAGGCTTTTTCTTCTTTTTCAGTTTCATTTTACTCTGGTGTGTTTGGTTTTTATTTGCATATTTGAATTTATCAAATTCAAGTAATATTTGTATCATAAATAACTTCTAATGTTAATATGTAGATAATAGAAAATTTACTCAATTCGTTCATTATCAAAATGTTCTCCATTCCTATAAAATTACAAATGAAAAATGGACCTAATTCAGTTTTTCACACTCTTCATTAAAGCATGGTTAATTTAGCTTATACATACAAAGGAGAACTGTAATTCATTCTAAGGAAAATTCTCACTAAGAAAAGTTTCTAAGACTAATACAGGTGTATACCCATAGGTGTACATACATAAGTAATTATATATATATGAAATATTTTCTATTAGAGTGAGCAGCCTGTGTGAGGAAAAATTACTATGTGCTTGTTTCTAACATTTTGTACGTGTTGGAGTAAGACAATCCTGTTTTTTTGAAATTTTTTAAAATTTTTAATTCAATATTTTATTTATTTACATTGCAGATGTTATCCCCTTTCCCTAGCCCCCCATAAACCACCTATCCCATCCCCCCTCCTCCTTTTTGCTTTTATACCATTTAAATGATATGGAAGTATTAAATTCAGTTCTAGGTTGAGGAACTAGCAATACAATAGATCCAAATAGTCAAGGAACAAGCAAATAAACCCAGATAGTTAAAGAAGAAGCAAGACAATAAACAGAATCCCTGTGATCACTATTTCTAAGGGCTTATCAGGATGACCAAAATATCTGAGTCTACTTACAAGCCTGTTCTAAATAATTTTTCTGCTCCCACACATACTCATTCATTGATATCAGATTAATATCCCAAATAATAGATGTTACTATTCACATAATATATTAACAATTATCATCAGAACGTCTTTGAAAATATTAAATTCAAAATCATATATCATGATGCTAATGATTGATCAATAAATATATTTAGAAATATTTATAAATTTATATCTTCAAATTTGAAATAGAATAGGCAAAAGATGTATAAGTTGATAGTATATTTACAGCTTTCAGGATGAAGATAAATAAATTTAGATAGATAAACTATGTCATAATTTTTAGTCTCCTTTCTATTGATGGCTAGCAATTTTTTTCTTTTTTTATTGGATGTTTTATTTACATTTCATATGTTGCCCCCTTACCCCATCCCCCACCCACCCAGGAACCCCCTATCCCCTCACCCCTCCTCCTTCTTCTCTGTGGATGTAACCTCTATCTAACCCCCCAATCCCACCTCCCCACTTTCAAAAATTCCACCCCCTGGGGCGTCCAGCCTTCATGAGGTCAAGGTTCTCTTCTTCCACCTATGCCCAGCAGGGCCCTCCACTCTTACATATTCACCTAAAGCACTGGATCCCTCCCTAAGTGCTCCCAGGCTGGTGGTTTAGACCCTGGGAGCTCTGGTTGGTTGGTATTGTTGCTCTCCTCATGGTGCTGCAAATCCTTTCAGCTCCTTCAGTTTTCTCTCTAACTCCTCCATTGAGAACCCCATGATCAGTTCAATGGCTAGTTGTGAGCATCTGCCTCTGAATATGTCAGACTCTTGAAGACCTCTGAGGAGACATCCATATCAGGCTCTTATCAGCATGCACTTCCTGATTTCCACATCAGTATCTACCTTTGGTGACTGCACATGGAATAGATACTCAGGTGGAGTGGTCTTCAGACGGCCCCTCCTTCAGTTTCTGTCCCTCACTTTGTCTCCATATTTGCTCCCTTGAGTATTTTGTTGTTCCTTCTAAGAAGGACCGAATCACCCCCACTTAGTCTTCCTACTTAATGAGCATCATGTGGCCTGTGAGTTGCATCTTGGGCATTTCAAGGTTCTAGGCTAATATCCAATAATCAGTGAGTGAATACCATGTGTGTTCTTTTGTGATTGGCTTACCTCACTCAGGATGATAATTTCTAGTTCCATCCATTTACCTAGGAACCTCTCGAATTCATTGTTTTTAATAGCTGAGTAATACTCCATTGTGTAAATATACCACATTTTTTGAATCCATTCCTCAGTTGATGGACAACTGGGTTCTTTCCAGCTCCTGGCTATTATAAATAAGGCTGCTATGAACATAGTTGAGCATATGTCCTTGTTATATGTTCGAGCATCTTCTGGGTATATGCCTAGGAGTGGTATAGCTGGATCCTCAGGTCCAATTTTCTGAGGAACCGCCACACTGATTTCCAAAGTGGTTGCACCATCTTGCAGTCCCACCAACAATGGAGGAGTGTTCCTCTTTCTCCACACCCTCGCCAGCATCTACTATCACCTGAGTTTTTAATCTTAGCCATTCTGACTGGTGTGAGGTGGAATCTCAGGGTTGTTTTGATTTGCATTTCCCTGACAACTAAGGATGCTGAACATTTCTTTAGGTGCATTTCTTTAGTGGATTACATTGATGGATTTCCGAATATTGAACCATCCCTGCATTCCTGGGATAAAACCTACTTGATCATGATGGATGATTGTTTTGATGTGGTCTTGGATTCGGTTTGCTAGAATTTTATTGAGTATTTTTGCATCGATGTTCATAAGGGAGATTGGTCTGAAGTTCTCTTTCTTTGTCGGGTCCTTGTGGGGTTTGGGTGTGAGTGTAATTGTAGCTTCATAGAACGAATTGGGTAGTGTTCCTTCTGTTTCTATTTTGTGGAATAGTTTGAAGAAAATTGGTGGTATTAGGTCTTCCTTCAAGATCTGATAGAATTCAGCACTAAAACCATCTGGTCCTGGGCTTTTTTTAGTGGGGAGACTTTTAATGACTGCTGCTATTTCCTGAGAAGTTATGAGACTATTTAGATGGTTTATCTGCTCCTGGTTTAACTTTGGTACCTGGTATCTGTCTAGGAAATTGTCCATTTCATCCAGGTTTTCCAGCTTTGTTGAGTATAGGCCTTTGTAGTAGGATCCGATGATTTTTTGAATTTCTTCAGTTTCTGTTGTTATGTCTCCCTTTTCAGTTCTGATTTTATTAATTTGGATACTGTCTCTGTGCTCTCTGGTTAATCTGGCTAACGGTTTATCTATCTTGATTTTCTCAAAGAACCAGCTCCTGGTTTCATTGATATTTTGTAATGTTCTTTCTGTTTCTATTTGGTTGATTTCTGCCCTGAGTTTGATTATTTCCTGCCTTCTACTCCTCCTGGGTGTATTTGCTTCTTTTTGTTCTACAGCTTTTAGTTGTGCAGTCAACTTGTTAGTGTGTGCTCTTTCCACTTTCTTTTTGTAGGCACTTAGAGCTATGAGCTTTCCTCTTAGCACTGCCTTCATGGAGTCCCACAAGTTTTGGTATGATGTATCCTCATTTTCATTGAATTCTAAAAAGTCTTTTATTCCTTTCTTTATTTCTTCCTTGACCAAGTCATCATTGAGAAGAGAGTTGTTTAGTTTCAATGTGCACATGGGTTTTCCATTGGTTTTGTCATTATTAAAGACCAGTCTTAGTCCGTGGTGATCTGATAAGATGCAAGGGATTATTTCAATCTTTTTGTATCTGTAGAGGGTTGTTTTGTGACCAATTATATGGTCTATTTTGGAGAAGGTACCATGAGGTGCTGAGAAAAAGGTATATTCTTTTGTTTTAGGATGAAATCTTCTATAGATGTCTGTTAAGTCCATATGTTTCATAACTTCTTTTAATGTCAAAGTGTCTTGGTTTAGTTTCTGTTTCCATGATCTGTCCATTGCTGAGAGTGGGGTGTTGAAATCCCCCACTATTATTGTGTGAGGTGTAATGTGTGTTTTGAGCTTTAGTAAAGTTTCTTTTATGTATGTAGGTGCCCTTGCATTTGGAGCATAGATGTTCAGAATTGAGAGTTCACCTTGGTAGATTTTTCCTTTGATGAGCATAAAGTGTCCTTCCTTATCTTTTTTGATAAATTTTGGATGAAAGTCGATTTTATTTGATATTAGAATGGCTACTCCAGCTTGTGTCTTGGGACCATTGGCTTAGAAAATTGTTTTCCACCCTTTTATTCTGAGGTAGTGTTTGTCTTTGTCACTGAGGTGTGTTTCCTGTATGCAGCAAAATTCTGGGTCTTGTTTGTGTATCCAGTCTGATAGTCTGCGTCTTTTTATTGGGGAATTGAGACCATTGATGTTAAGAGATATTAAGGAAAAATGATTGTGGCTTCCTGTTATTTTTGTTATTAGAGGTAGAATTATGTTTGTATAGTTATCTTCTTTTGGGGTTGTTGGAAGATTACTTCCTTGCTTTTTCTAGGTTGTAGTTTCCCTCCTTGTGTTGGCATTTTCCATCAATTATCCTTTGAAGTGCTGGGTTTGTGAGAAGATATTGTGCAAATTTGGTTTTGTCATGGAATATCTTGTTTTCACCATCTATAGTGATTGAGAGTTTTGCTGGGTATAGTAATCTGGGCTGGCAATTGTGTTCTCTTAGGGTCTGTATGATGTCAATCCAGGCTCTTCTGGCTTTTATAGTCTCTGGTGAGAAGTCTGGTGTAATTCTTATAGGTCTGCCTTTGTATGTTACTTGACCATTTTCCCTTACTCCTTTTAGTATTTTTTTCTTTGTTTTGTGCATCTGATGTTTTGATTATTATGTGACAGGAGGTATTTCTTTTCTGGTCTAGTCTATTTAGTGTTCTGTAGGCTTCTTGTATGTTTATGGGCATCTTGTTCTTTAGGCTATGGAAGTTTTCCTCAATAATTTTGTGGAAGATATTTACTGGCCGTTTAAGTTGGGAATCTTCATTCTCATCTATACCTATTATCCTTAGGTTTGGTCTTCTCATTGTGTCCTGGATTTCCTGAATGTTTTGAGTTAGGAGGTTTTTGCATTTTGAATTTTCTTTGACAACTGTGTCAATATTTTCCATGGTATCTTCTGCATTTGAGATTCTCTCTTCTATCTCTTGTATTCGGTTGGTGATGCTTGTGTCTGTGACTACTGATCTCTTTCTTAGGTTTTCTATCTCCATCGTTGTCTCCCTTTGAACTTTCTTTATTGTTTCTACTTCCAGTTTTAGATCCTGAATGTTTTTGTTTAATTCCTTCTTTGTGTTTTCTTGCATTTCTTTAAGGGATTTCTGTGATTCCTCTTTAAGGGCTTCTATCTGTTTACTTGTACTCTTCTGTATTTCTTTAAGGGAGTTACTTAATTCCTTCTTATAATCCTCTATCATCATCATGAGAAGTGATTTTAATTCTGAATCCTGCTTTTCAGGTGTGATGGGGTGTTCAGGGCTTGCTATATTGGGAGAACTGGGTACTGATGATGCCAAGAAACTTTGGTTTCTGTTGCTTATGTTCTTGCGCTTGCCTTTCGCCATCTGGTTAACTCTAGTGTTACCTGCCCTCACTGTGTAAGACTGGAGTCTGTATTTCCAGTTATCTTGTTTGTTGCAGAGCTCCTCAGAGTCCAGATGTCTCTGTGGTCTTATGCTCCTAATCTCCTGGGTGGAAGAACTCCTGGTACTCAGGCCACCTCTTGGATCTGGAAATCCTTCTGCTATGAATGCAGTGGCTCCTCTAGGATGACTCAGGAGTCAGTATCTCCACAGGACAGTAGCAGACCAACTCTGTGTCTGCCCCAGCCCAAAGGACCAGGCAGGGGCGGAAGGGAAGTAGAATTCCGGAGGGGCGGGGTTTGGGTAGCTGCTGTGTCCTGAATGTCCCTGGCTCCCAGACGTATCTCTGGGGCTTAGGGAGTGAGATGGAGTTCTTACCGGCTGCTCTGTGTGCAATGGCTCCTCGATGACTCAGGATTCAGTATCTCCACAGGACAAGAGCAGACCGACTCTGTGTCTGCTCAAGCCCAAAGGCGATGGCTAGTAATTTGATGTGGTCTTTCGATCTTAATACAAAGGCATAAGAAAATATGTCTCTTTAATGACAAAATATTGTAAATAATCTTAATCAATTTATGAAATTCTACTTAAAGAATACTTGGAAATGACTAATTTTAACAAGTGAAATATATGTTAGAGTCTGAAGGAACACATATACACCCATGCTATGTAGATGAGACTTCTAGGTCTTGAACCATATGCTGTGGTGACAGATTTAATGCTTCATAATGAGTGCTAATTAATAGTTACTGTATATCCTCATTTGCATTAAGTTGCTTTATGTTACAGTAATAAGAACCTTATGTTAATTTTATTAGAGTAGTATTAGGTTTATGACCTCCAGACTTTTCTCCATCTGTTAATTGAAATAACATTTCTTTGTGGAGGCAGAACAAAATAAATGCATTTCAATTAAGCTACTCGTTTCATAGTCATATGATTTAGTTTTTCATTATATATTTTCAGTGTCTGTGGGAGTTGGAGACTATGCAGAGGTAATGATGCTTTTATAAAATGCCTGATTCTAGTCAGGAAAATAATAAATATTTTTAATGGAAAATGTTTTGTAAATTAAATATAACGCATAACCTAGAACAAATATTCAAACATATCATTATAAAACCTCATATTTCACCTATTTATTACTTTTTATCCATATATGCTTCAAAGAAAACAAGAGTCAGGCTAGTGGGTCTGTTCAGATCGCTTCTTGTACTGTTTTGTTACTTATTTAGTTCAATTGTACTTATGGCCAATTTCCAAATCTATTTAAAAATAGGAGTAAGATCATACATCAAAGATAAACTTAATTAAAAATGTTTATTTTATGGGTATGTGTGTTTTGCCTTCCAATGTCTGTTCCATGTGTATGCAGTTCCCATGAGAGCCACAAGTGGCACTATGTACTCCAGAGATGGAGTTACTGCTGAACAGCTGGGAACTGAAATAAAGTCCTCTTCAATAACAAGTGCTCTTAATTCCTCAGCCATCTCTCTAGCCAAAGATAACCTTAATTATAAAGACATGCATGCTGAAGTAAATGAGGAAATTAAACATCTGGCATCACGACTGAATAAACATTATTTCTGACCTAATACTGTTGTCACAAAATTTTCTTATATAATCAAATTTTGACAAAAATTGTATTGTCACAAATTATTTTATATGATCAAACAGTTCATCAATAAATGCTGTACTTCCATTGATTGTGTAAATGTATTTGTTGATTCTTTATATCGAAGGAAAATATTTTCCTGCAATACATATAAAATTACTGTCAAATTTGTATTTATATTTGTTTGTCTCTGATAAATGGTCTTTTGACTTCAACATTTCATTGCTAACATCTATATTAAATATATATAACAGACTATAAATATTTTAAATATAAAATTAAGCAGCTGCCAATACCATGAGGGTGCAAATAAAGCATATTTTTAAATATTGATTTCTTTTATAAACTACAGGTCCGTAATATTCTTTCTATTTTACTTCCAACAAAATCTATCATAGTATGATATCTGTATGCTTATATATAAAGTCATAATGCCTATGAATTTACTGTCCATTAAAATATAAAAAGAAGAACAGAATAAAGACTACAATAGTGATATTTGAAGGCTAAGAGAACAAGAAATTAAAATTTCAGTCATTATGCTTAAATAGTACTAAACTATCATTCATTACAAATAATCTATAGTTAGATTACTTTTAAATCATGGAATACAAGAGAAAGTTCTTCATTTCCAAATGAAAGATACAAAATTTGGTATCCACTGAGAAGTATATAATTTAATAGGAAAGGAATAGTTATAAAACGTATTAAAATTGTGAGTAAATCATAATTAAATGCATTTATTTTAAAAAGCAAGACTAGAACAATATGCATCGTAAAATGCTGATATAAATCTCAGCTCTGACAGTGTTTTTCTTTATTAATACTTTGAATATCCCTGTAATTATGTTTTTGCATTTAGTTTTTATACTAAGAAATGTGGTGACTGTATCATTTCCCCATTGACTAGAGCCCAACCTTACAATCTTATCCAGTTGGCCAATTTAAAAAGAACTAGGTCAAAAGAAATTAAGGAAGAAAAGAGAAAAAATCTGTTCAAAGAAGAAAATGGTAACTGGTCCATGACATAAAATTTCTTATATAGAAAACAGACCATTTGAATAACAAAGGTTTTACTAGGTGGGGAGAATTAAAATGTTTCCAACTCTTTCAAGACAGGCAAGACAAAAAAAAATTCCTTGTCCTAAACACGAGTTTTGTAAGATTTGATAAAAATGACCTGTATTTGATATATCTTACAAAACGCTTCTCTTTTTATTCTAAACACTTTTTCTTCAGCCCTTCTGATACTTTTTCTGTCCTGTCTTGGAGTATGAAATTACAATGGGGAGGCAGTATTTCAGGAAATATTCTTAAAAGGATTTGCAAATGACTTCAACTTCATAAGTCTATTCTCTTTAAAATTTACTTACTACTTATGGTTGCCTGGTTTCTATTTCATGTTTAGGCATGAAAATGAAATATTTTTTTCCTCTGTCCAATGTCACAATTTAACCTATTTGATATACAATTGGTATGGGAGTTAACTACTCCACTCAGAATAAAAAATGTGCCATCTGCTGCCATAGAATACATTCAAGATTTCCCACCTTTCAGTGGCGATGATTCATCACTTATCACTGAAAAAAATTGAAGGAAAGATTGAATAATCAAATCAAAAGCAAATGCCATCTTTCAGCATTATGATTTTTTTGTTTCGAATTGACATACAAGGGAAGAATTCTGGAACTATGTACAGTCCATGGCACTGTGTAAACATGTAGAAACTTTATTGTGTGAGAAAGTGTCTATACTTTGCTCAAAAATGACAAGTAGGATAGAAAAACCAAGTGTGTTCCTAGAACCATTTTGCATTGTTAAGTACCTTTACCCTCATTTCCCTATGTAATTGTCCTCTCCATAGCTTACTGCCTCTGTCTACTAACCTAGGCTTAGTCCTGGAAACTTCTGGACTCCATACCTTCTAATCTAGGCTTAGAATTCTTCAGCTTGTGAGACTTACTGATGAATAGCTCACCCCTTCCTGGTTCTTTCTGAGCTCTTACTGAGTAGTTCAACTCAGTTGTACCAGCTCCAAGCTAACAGATTTAATCTGGCTTCTTTCTCGACTTCTGACTAAATTGCTTTGTTTGAATTCATACTAACTTTAGCAGTCTGTTCTAATTTGATTCCTTCTCATTCTCTGGCTTGTTCTGACTTCACTTGTGTCTAGCTTGTTCTCTCTTTGCAACCTATATATCACTGTCATGTGATAAAACTGCTTCCTCTCCACCCCTGCACTGCTCCCTAAAGTAGCTTCCCTTTCCTCTCTGTTTTCATGAGAGTTGGGGATATCCTATTCTGTCAAACCTTTCTCTGATACATCACGTTGCCAGCCACTCAATTAGACATCATATTTAAACAGGACTGCTTCCTTCTATAAAATAATTTACTTTCGTTGTTTGGGATTAAAGCTGTGTACTAAGGGTATGTCTGTTTTTCACCAAGAGATATATAAAGATATGTGCTAAGGACTGATCATCACAACTAGAAACAGTTATTTTTCTTTTTCAGTAAGTAACACAATCTTGGGGTTCAAAGTATGATAAAATATCCTGCAACTCTCAGTACCAGAAATATTTTTTGGTAATGCAAACCTACAATTATATGAAAACAAACCTATTTTATTACAGTACATTAGAATGTAGGACATCTGTAAAGTTAGGCACATGAAAATTGTGAAAATAAATTATTACTTTGTCTTTTCAAAATTGTAATTCATCTTTTTAATAATCTCTCCTTCATATTTTGTATTTTAACACTTGGAAATAAAAATGAAAAAGCAATAATGGAAAATGCTAAGTTAGGCAATGTTCAAACAGTTAAAGTTTTAGAAATCTACAGTTTTGGTGCATATTCAAGAATGGAGGCCCCAAGGAGGGGGAAGGCCTGGTAGGGAGAAGCACCTTCTCAGAGATGGGGTGATGCGAAGGAGGAATGAGATGAGGAACTGTGAGAGAGGAGAGCAAGAGGGGAGGCAATGGCTGGATTGTAAACAAATAAAATAAGAGAAAATAGAAAAAAAGGAGTGATGTACTAGTCCTGGTCAGATGAACAAATGATAACCATTGTTAAAAGGTTAAATACGGACCAATCATAAAAAAAAATTTAAGTATTTGATCACATTATTTTCTCATTTAAATGTTTTTCTTTTGGACTTCTAGATATGACACACCTATTTGTGTGCATGTGGATATATCTGTATATTCTGATTACAAATTTAAATGTAAATCCTCTCAGTTTCTTCAGTACATCACACAAATATGTGAGCAGAATAATCCTAAAATGTGCATTTGCTTCAGAGCAATAGAGCTTGGAGACTTTGATAAGAGAATATAGAAATATGACTTTAGATAATATAGCTAAGATAGGAAGGATTTTTCATAATTATTTTTAATATATGATTTATTTAATCTACTTGTTTTGAAAGTTTCCCAATTTCCTCATAATACATGTGCAAATAAAATAATTTGTGTTTGATATGTTCTAGGTTAAATCGTATGCATTTCAGAAAGAACTTGACTTAATATTGCCAACAGTAAGTCACCCAGGTAAAAACAATTTCTTTTTCATAAAGCAAAAGTATATTAAGTTTGTTGTGAATCTATGTCACAAGTTTTGTACTCCTTTAATTCTAAAGCTAATGACAGAAGTTGCATGAGCCTCCTTTGTCTTAGGATAAGCACAGTTTCTAGCTTACTCTTATGTAAAATGTGACAATACACTTAATCAAAGGCTTATAGTGATATGAAATAAATTAATAACTAATGCAGTAATTACATGGTAAAGGTACCTAGAAAATTAAATAAAATAATGAAAAAAGCACAATTTAGTATCTGTTTCATGAATTTCACTTGCTTATAATGTTGTAAGTCTGTAAAAAACAATATTATAAAAAGTTAGCACAACACTGGAAAAGTAATTTGAAAGATAAAATAAGCTAATTATTGGTTATTCAATAAGTGGTCAGCCTAGATAGATAGATAGATAGATAGATAGATAGATAGATAGATAGAGATATTGGCTGTGAGCATCCACATCTGTATTGGTCAGGCTCTGGCAGAGCCTCTCAGGAGACAGCTATATCAGGCTCCTGTCATCCAGATTTCAATAAAACATACACCTGAAGAACTAATTTGTAACACAAATAATTCTGTGATGTTCAGAGGAGGATATTTGGAAACAACACATCCAGAATATACAGGAAATCATCCTGAAACCTGTTTTTGCATTTGCTTTATAACTGGATACTCTGTGGCTGAACATTTAGCTTAGATTCACCCATAATCCTCTAAATGGAAATGGTAAAACAAACAGCTTTCTGTATTCAGTTTTCCTTTGTGTTTTTCCTCATGGCTATCAGCAAGCAGACACACTTATGATCTCATTGATTACTATATTGGTAGAAATGTTAATGATCTAAACCCAGCAGATGCTTGGCAGCACAGTGCAAGTTAATTTATGCTACCAACAGAAATAAAAGTTGTGTGTTGTTTGACATACACACAGAGAACTCTTCCTATAATTAAAGGTAATTACCAATGTTAGCAAATCAAAAACATCTTAGTGGAGGGGCAGCTAAATATAAATGGCAAACAGACACCAGTAGGTATACTAAAGTGATAAAGTACAGAATTTCTTGTGAGAAGATGGTAAGTCATTTTTATAGTTATTTGTCTTTTAGCATTTTTGTGTATATGTTTAATGCAAATAAATCATTTTCTACACATAGCTGCTAGCAGTGTGCATTATTTTTGGGGGTAAGCAGCACTCATTCCATGTAGTCAAAAGGAGAAAGGAAGAATAAAATGGATGAAAAAGAAATGTGGTGTGTGTTTATCAATAGAAAATAAGTCTGTGGATGTGTTCCCGTAGGATTGCTTTACTTCAGATCCTACCTTGTTTTTAAACTTTTTATAGCAGGAAAAAATTAAAATTCTATATAGAGTACAGAAACTTTTTTCTCACTACTTTTTAAGCTTCATCTTATTTTAACAAGGTTGTTTTCGTAAATATTTTGGTTTTAACTCTATTTTCTAATTTTATGAGTATATAGAGCTCATTACTTACATTTACAAAATGTTCTAAACTTCATAAAACTAGATATATATATATTTTTGTTTTATGTGTGAGTGTCATGCCTGCATATGCAGCCATATACCACATGCATGCAGTACCTGGGGAGTCCAAAAGAGAGCTTTGGCTGTTCTGAAACTGGAGTTAACAGAGAGTTGTGAACTGCCATTTGGGTTCTGGGAATCAAACCTAGATATTCTGCAAGACCTGTAAGTGAACCATCTTCAACTCTCTGACTTATACATTGATACCAAATTTACTTGGAAACAAAATTATTTTGAGACTCTGTTTATTATTTTATTTTCTCTACTTTTGGAATAAAGCACTTTTTTTGTTTTTTTTTTTTTTTTTTTTTTTTTTTTTTTTTTTGCTTTATCCTTATTCTGTAAGCTTATCCAAAGCTATGGATACTGGAGATGGTTAAGCAAATCTCTATGACCCCAGGCCAGCATGTTCAACATAGAGAGTTCCAGGACAGCCATGACTAAATGGAAAATCTCTGTCTTGAATGTCCCCATCCCCTCACCCTCAAAAGGCTTGCTCTCTTGTTGCTGGTTCCATCTCAGTGATCACCTATGGGCTCAAATTAGTTGATTCTGTGGGTTTTCTTATAGTGTCCTTTACCATTCTGGCTCCTTCAATCCTTCCTCATCTTCCACAAAATTTCTTTAGTTGCAACCAATATTTGGTTGTGGGTGTCTGCATCTGTTTTTATCAGGTGCTGGGTGGAGCTTCTCAGATGACAGTAGTGCTACGCTCCTGTCTGCAAGCATAGTGGAGTATCATTAATAGTGTCAGGGTTGGCTCTCCCCATGGGATGAGTTTCAAGTTGGGCCACTCATTGATTGGCCATTTCCTCAATCTCTTCTCCATCTTTATTCCTGCACATCTTGTAGGCAGAAAAAAATTTCGGTTGAAGGTTTTGTGGCTAGGTTGTTGTCCTCCTCCTTCCATTAGAAGTCTTCCCTGGTTACAGAATGTAGCCATTGCAGGTTTCATTATCCCCTATTGCTAGGAGTCTTAGCTAAGCTTACCCTTTTAGATTCCTGGGAGTTTCATTGGCCTAGGCTTTTTGCTCATCCCAGAAATGCATTCCCCACAGATTCCAATACTCTTTACCAATTCTTTCTTCCTTTGTTTTCTCTGTACTTGAACCTTCCTATTCCCCTTCCAGCCCCTCTCCCACCAAGGTCCCTCCCTCAGTTCACCCTCAATTTCTATTTATTTGGCCTTCTTAGTGAAATTAAAATATCTTCCTTTGTGCCCTCCTTGTTGCTTTGTTACTTGTGTGTGTGTATTGTAGCTTGATTTTCCTTTACTCTATGGCTAATATCTACTTATAAATAAGTACATACTATGTTTATCTTTCTGGATCTGGGTTGCCTCACTAAGAATTCTGATTACTCATTCTGTTATCTTATCCATTTTTAGATTGAGAGACATCTGTGTTGCTTCCAGTTTTTGGCTGTTATGAATAAAGCTGCTAGGAACACAGTTGAGCAATTGTCCATTGGTACTGTAGAACATCTTTTTGGTATATGCACACAAGTCGTACGCCTGGGTTTTGAGGTAGAACTATTTCCAATTTCATGAGAAACTGCCAAATTGATTGCCAAAGGGGTTGTACAAGTTTGCACTTCCACCAGGAGTGGTCCCACCATTCCACATCCTTGATAGTATGAGCTATCACATTAGGTTTTGATCTTAGCTATTGTGATGGATGTAGGATGGAATCTCAGAGTCATTTTGATTTGCGTTTCCGTGCAGAGGATGGACATAGGCCCCTTACACACATGTAACAGATGTGCAACTTGGTCTTTACATGTGACCCCTAAGAGCAGAAGCAGGAGCTCTCTCTGACTACATTGCCTGCCTTTGGATCTCTTTCACCTAATGAGGCTGCATTTCTAGCCTCAGTAGAAGAAGATGCACCTAGTCTTATTGCAACTTGATATGCCAAGGTGGGTTGACATACATTTCCAGGTCTGATATGTTTTATAATGAAACTATATAGGACTTTGTGAATAAACTAAAAATCCTCCAATCTTCTTTTATTCCTCTCAAACCCTAAATCCTCTATTTAAAGATTTCTTGAAGGATTAAATATTTTAGGTATTACTATTCGATCCCTAGAGGCCTAAGAATATCCTTATCCATCTTCCCAAAACACTTTGAATAGACTATTATTATATAAATATTCTCTTTGACTTTTTCTTGTATTCCTTTACCTGCAAGACTTTTAATGCTTCCTATAATATATTAAAATGTATATGCTTCTGTGTGCATGACAAGTTTTAACACTGTATTTTATACACCTATTTTATACAAGTATTTAAAATAGTAATCATACAATGATATGAAAAATTAAAACGCTAAGTTAGAGCAGGGATTAGCAAACTACAACCTAAGAGAAGATGTCATTTTATAAGTGATATTTTTATGGAAATCATCCATAGCCAATTTTATATGTGTTCTTTTTCACATTATCTATATTGTCCTCAGAATTCACCTATTTACTATCTGTACCTACATTGGAATTGTCTGTTGATCTGTGGTAAAAGAAATTGTACTAGTGTCATAACGGGAATTAAGAACATAACTGGGAATAAAGTGTACAAACTTAGTTCAAGTAGCATTTATTGCACCAAAGGCCAAATTCCTCTAGTAGTGGTGGTAGAATTTATGTGTCAAATTGACTAGGATATAATCATTAGTTACTTAATCTACCATTTAATGCAGACTGTGCTATGGAGGTATTCTGCAGCAGTTAAATCCAGAGTTAGGAGACATAAAGTAAGATAGTTTATTATTTATTTATGAGCCATTACAAATGGAGAAATCAATTTTTATATTTCCTAATGATCCTGTTACTTTATTTGAATTATGGCTGACCTGTGTGTATTGGTGACTCAAGAAATATTAAACCTCATTTTAGTAAAGAAGTTCATTTTCTTTTACAAGAATGGTTATTAAAACACATCCAAATTCACTTGTAGGAGGTTAGACCAATAGTAGTAAGATCATATTTTTTCTTAACCTAATAAAATCAGAATGACATTAAAACAATTTTTACTATGTCACCTATTTTAGTCTTATACAATACTTATTTCTTCTTACTTGAATACTGTCAGAGACAACTTAATAGTAACCCCAAATTACATTCCTCTTAAAAATCCATTATATTTTCCAGAACACTTCAGTGACATTCACAGATTTACTTTTCTTGTAGATAAAAGGTTCTGACAAATTAATTTGTACCATCATACATTTAGTTAGGGGAGGGCAAGTCAAAGCAAATCAAAATAGGAAGCAAAACCCTAAATTTCTTTGTGTTTTGTGTAATCTTTTGTTTTCTTTTATGTAAAATGAAAGACTGCCCTTTTGATTTTGCTTATCAAATAACCTTCTATTATGATTAAAGGAAAAAAACATGAAGTATTATTCTCTCAAGTATTCTGCTTTGCAAATAAGTTTCTGACCCTCACTAACATCAATATTCACAGATTTATTGTGTCATTCACCTTCCAGAATCCAAAATATAATATTGTAATGATGTTGATCTATAAGAGGACACAAAAAATCTATTTAAAAGTAGAAGTGATATTCTAAACCAAAAGTATATTTTTATTTTTATGACAGAAACATATTTGAAAGTGTAGTTAGAAAACCAAGCACACAACAGTTATTTTTTTTAAAAGAAATAAAATGACTTCTACTGGCATTCTGCTATACTCATAGACCAGTGCCTTGCTCAGCCATCACCAGAAAAGCTTCCATCTGCAGAAACCCACATCCAGAAATTGTGCAGAGAGAGATATCTTGTAATCAACTCTAAGCAGGATTTCTCCATCAAATCTCTCCCTTCAGGGATTTTGGAGCCCTGTAGATATTGAGGTGGAAAGAGTGTAAGACCCAGAGTGGATGGAGCATACCTGGAGAGCAAGGTACTCTAAATCAACATGAGTAAAGATCTATGAAATTATAGATAATGAAGCAACATACACAGAGCCTGCAAGGGTCTGCACCAAATCCTTGGAATAGCGTGGCTCCTAGTTCAGGGTTTTTATGGAATTACTGATTGAGGGAACAAGTGGGTCTATGATTCTTGTGCTGTTTTCAATCTCTTTCTCTTGTTGAACTCTGATATGATAGATTTTGTTTGATCTTATTTTAAGAATTTTTTAATGAGAAAGAGATGAAAACAAATAAGTTGATTCAGATGGGAAGGGTTATGCAGAGGAACTAGGTAGAGGGAGTAAAGGGAGGGAAAATATAATCAGGATGCATTATGTAAAAAAAAGTCTATTTTCAATAAAAAGAAAAAAGTAAATTTTTAAGAAATAAAAGAAAATATAGTTATATTTTAAGAGGAAAATCCAATAAATTTGAAAGTATTTTCATCATTCTTAACATTATGTGAAAGATAAATATCATATTTACTGGGATCTCAGCTTCAATTAAAAATGATTAACTTTATAATTGACTACTTGTATAGTATTTTTAAATCTCTTTTTGTACATGAAAAATTATGCTTTTTGAAAACAATTTTGAGTATTAGAGTCAGAAGACATAAAAAGGCAAGGTTAATTTGAAAGTCTTCTAGTGATAGTTAGTAGGAAGATCGTTAAAATTCAGTGTCAGGTTCACTAGATTTATAATCACTATAAAATACATATGAGTTTGTCTATTAAGGTATTTACAAAAATATTTAACAGAGGGAGGGGAAACCATCCTCAATATGGGTTGTACCAGCCCATAGACTGAGGACTTGACCTGAATCAAAGGTAGAAAGAGAACTGAGTACTGTATTACTTTCTCTCTCTCTCTCTCTCTCTCTCTCTCTCTCTCTCTCTCTCTTTCTCTCCTTCATGACTGTTATACATTTTAACTAGTTACTTCGTGCTATTGTTACCATTCCTTAAACTATGAGCCAAAATAAACCCTTTCTTAAAAAACAGAATTATTAGGTCAAAAATGACATTACTTTGAGGACCAAGGTCATTTTATTACTATAGTAAATAATATGGATATTTTCCTCAGGGCAAATGGACATATTATCATAACACATAAATTTTAACTACAGAATGTTAATTGTCCATTAAAACTTGAATCTTTGCACTGATACACTGATTTTACCTTTCTGTTTGTTTGTTTTATATTTTTGAAATTAAAATATTACATCATTTTCCCCTTTCTCTTTCCTCCTTCCAACTTTCCCTTGTGCTCTCTCAAATTCATTGCAATGAAAAGAATTAAATATTTTTTCTTTAATATAATTTCTATATATATACCTTCATGAATATAGAGATGTAACCCACTCAGTCTTTATAATTGCAATGTTATATATATATATATGACTGATCACGGACTCCAACGAAGGAGTTAGGGAAAGAACTGAAAGAGCTGAAGGGGTTTGCAACCCCATAGGAAGAACAACAACATCAACCCACCAGATCCCCCCCCCCTTAGAGCTCCCAGGGACTAAACCACCAATCAAGGAGTATACCCTGGACCCATGGCTCCAGGCAAATATGTAGCAGAGGATGGCCTTATCTGGCATCAATGAGAGAGGAGCCCCTTGATCCTCTGGAGGCTTGTTGCCCCAGTGTACAGGAATGCTAGGGTGCTGAGGCAGGAGGGAGTGTATGGGTGGGGGAGTAACCCTTATAGAATCTGGAGGGAAGGAGATGGAGAAAGGGGTTTGCAGAAGGGAAACTGAGAAGGAGGATAGCATTTGAAATGTAAGTAAATAAAATAAGCAGTAAAAAAATAAAAATAAATAGAAAAATAAAAACAAATTTCAGAAAATGTGAAACTTCAGTCTCAGAACGGCTGGCTTTTATGGATCAGAAAAAAAAGGGAGGGGGAGAGAGAATGAATGCAGAGCTCACTAGAATATAATCAATAAACATTGTGTGGGTATTAGGGATTGGCTGAATATCCCCAAATGAACTAATTTCACATTTTAAACTCAGTTCTCATGGACTCAAAAATAAAGTGCACCTACTTATGCTCCATAGCTTTTCCACACAAGTGTCTAGAGTGAAACTTCTTTGCTATTCTAAGAATTCACAGACTGTACCTTTGACTTGGTATTGTTGGTATATTCAAAAAGGAACCATGGTGGACTGGAGAGATGGCTCAGAGGTTAAGAATATTTGCTGCTCTTGCAGAGAACTCAAGCTTAGTTTCTGGTATGCACAAGTTTATTCACAGCTTTCTATAACTCAAGTTTCAGGTGATCATATGTCCTGTTCTGACTTCATCCAGTACTACACATGCACATGGTATACCTACATATATTTATACACACAAAAATAAATAAATCTTTGAAAATGTTAATTTGTGAGGAAATACTATTATTTCATCTTAAAGATCTGAAATAAAATATTAGACATACTATGAAAAACAAACACTTAAGATAAACTTTGTTAACTTGTCTTCTAACCATCAGTTGATCTGGCTATATTCATTCCTCTGTGCCTTATAATTTTTGAATTAATGACCTACTTCATGCACCCTTTCATTTCTTTCTCTATTTTTGAACTATTTTTGATCTTTAAAACTGAATTTAGTCATTTGATTTTCTGTTTTTTATCTTTAAACTAATCACATTTTCTTTTCTTTTTTTAATTTTTTTATTGGATATTTTATTTATTTACAAGACAGATGTCATCCCCTTTCCTCATTTCTCTCTACAGAAACCCCTATCCTTTACCCCCTCTTCCTTTATGCTTTTGTACCATTTTAATTACATGCAAGTATTAAGGTCAGTTCTAGGTTGAGGGTCTAGCAATACAATAGATACAAATATTCGAGGAGCATGCAATAAATAAACACAAATAGTCAAAGAAAAAGCCAGGCATTAAACCCAATTACGTGAACACTCCCGTGATCACTGTTTCTAAAGGCTTATCAGGATGACCAAAGTATCTGAGCCTAATTCCCAAGGTCATTTTCGTGTCTGAAGCCTACTTCCTTGTTCTAGCCTAAAATTTAGATTCCTGTCTGAAATTACTTCTTTGTTCTAGCCTAATATTTAGATTCCTGCCTGAGAATACTTCTTTGTTGTAGACTATGATTTAGATTCCTAAGGCTCTTTTAATTGTCAACTAAAATTGGTTTTTTCCTTTCTACAGTATTTATTGTAAGTTGCGTTGACTGTATAATTTCCAATTATGTTAATGTGTTGAAACATGTCTGTTATGGGGGTCTATCAACCAGCCTTCCTCTCAGTGCCCTTAGTAGTAGAAAACTGTGATTCTCTGAAAAAAAAAAAAAGCTTGACAGTGCTGGAAGAAGTGAGTTAGGATTTAAGCAGAAGCAAGTGGGTATCAGGCTTGATTACTGCTGGTATAACAGCTTTAATTCCATTAATTACTAGCATATTTTATTTTCTTTTAATGCATAGTTATAAATATATTTGTCAAAATATACAATCAATATGGTCAAATATTTGCACATAAAGTCATAAATAAGGTCAAGGTGAGTGTTTACTTTTTTTTTCTGTCTTTCGTTTTGTTTTTCGTTTTTCTTTTTTTAAGATAAAAGCCCAGCTACAGGGAAACAGTTTGTTTGGTATATGTGGGTGGTTAGATGGGAGGATGGGAAAAGTGTGTGTGTGTGTGTGTGTGTGTGTGTGTGTGTGTGTGTGTGTGTGTTCGTCCTCGGGACTGCCTGATCTCAGCGGCATCTGCACCCTTCTACCACCATCTCCTGATAAATTTTCAACACCACCTTGTCGTACTCATCCGGGTACAACAAAAAAATGATGCTGAGTTCATTGGAGACACAGCAGGCCGTAGGAATGCTTGAATAACAGAGTTGACCAGGGTCTGCACAATCGAATGATTGGTTGAGTTGAGGTGATCTGACAGTGGAAAGGGACAGTTTTCATGACAGTAGAAGGCCTAGTAGCGGAGTGGGGCCACAATTCAATCATTCCCGTCCACGTCACTGAAGTCTACGTAGAGTGAATGGCAACGGCAGTTCTTATTCTTCTTCCTGGACTTCTGTGGGTGATGCTTGGGACTACACTTGGCCCTCCAGCTAGTCAAGGTATGGCCAAAAGTGACCAGGAGGGGCGGGACCTCCACTCCCTTGAGGTAACGATCGACTAATCCTGATGTGCTGGTCCTGATGGATGTTTGTCATTTTCTTTTCAATATTTGTAAATATTATGCAGTAAGAGTCTTGAGAATAAGGTTGGAAGTCTTAAATCTGTACAAGATATTCTTCTCTGTGATACCTTATCACATGATGTAGTATGGACGAAAGTTGTTCCTACTGTAAGAGCTAAGGCTCTCCTAAATTTGAGTAAAAAACCATTCAACATTTTAAAATGTGCAAGTTCCTGACCAAGATTAGTAGAGTGACATAATAACTCGCAGTTTAGCATAGATAGATCAGGAAGTTCAAAAACATCAGTTGAGTCCAATCAAGGACACATTATCCTTCCAAATACTTACTTTAAGATAATTTTTTCATTTCTGTTTGACACTGAGTTGTTGTAGTGCATCATATGCAATATTATAGGAATAGACGTATAGCATATTAAGGTAATTAGAATCATTTTCAGAAGACATCCTGCATGTTTAACTCTCTTTGGCCAAGGTAAGTAGACTTTACAGGAATTCTGTGTTAACTTAGTAAAAAGAAAATGATAATAACAATGTGTAGACCTGGCTGAATGGATATTATACTTGATAACATACCTGATGAATCCTGTGATATCATATTTTAGACACATTCCTCAGTGGAAGATGTTTAGTAATTTTTAAAATTATTCTGTAAAATTTACTGTACCAAAGGAATAACAAGACAAATAAAGCACTGTCTTGACCCCTGAAGATTTGAAAGTCTAATTTAGAGACAAATGAAAAAAAAGTTTTTGTAAAGTATTACAAGTGGTCATTTTGAAAAGTGAACAAAGTACTGTGGAGATACAGAATGAGCAACAAAGTTATGTTGGCATAAATGTCCAGGTGAAGTCCAGGAATGACTTCAGAAACTATCTCCTCACTTTTTTATCTTTTCGTTTGGAGTCACTGTCTCACAATATAATCCAAGTTAGCACAGACTTAGTAGATAGCTCAGGCTGGACTTGAAGTTGTTATTTTCCTGCTGAAGCATCCTAAATGCTGGAATCATAAGCATGCTTTTAAAAAATGAGTGGTGCTTATACATTCAGGAGAAACACAAAGCAAAAGAGAGAAAGGTATATCTAGAGATTAACAAAACATTTGAAGAATCACAGAGACATAAAGAAAACTGATAAATCCTCTATAGCATGTAGAGATTTGCAAGAGGAGGGGGGTAATGAAGAAAGGAGGGCGAGTTAGAAGAAACAGGTTTTCATATAGCAGACATCGTATAAGACACGTACAAATGTATAAGGAGACATATCAAGGGCAGTTTGGAATTTAGAAATACCACTCTGTAATACCAGAGGATGAACATGGAATGAGAGAGGTCAATGGCATAAATTCAGAGATCTTACTGTTCAGATGATAGCTACTGACAGGCTGAGTGTTTGGCTTGCCACTGGGGTATCTGAGCACTGCCTGCAAGCTGTTCAGGGGAGGCAGACCATGGTTTGTGATAGGGGTCCCAATCCGTGCTTTCCTGGGTAGAAACTGTGGCCTGTGAGATGGACATTGTGGTTCATGGTCTACTGTGTATGCATACACTGATGTACTTCTAGGAGCTGGGAATGGCATTCACTGGTCCATGCTTCCCCTCAGGGTGTCTATGTGCCAGAAAGGAAAGGAATGGCTGATCCCAGGATGAAAGCGAAATCCAGTTTGGTTCTGAGTCTATTCAGATAGTGCAGAGGGGTTGGAAGAGAGAAGGCCTTCTCTAAGAGATTTAGGTATGGATCTTTATGAAGATGGACTCCCTGTCTATGGCAATCCTTGATGAAGTAGATAGCCCTTGTCTGTCCAAACTGGGTCTTTTCTTTTCTTTTCTTTTCTTTTCTTTTCTTTTCTTTTCTTTTCTTTTCTTTTCTTTTCTTTTCTTTTCTTTCTTTCTTTCTTTTTGTGATAGTGGCTGTAAATGCATACACACCTTATTCTGTGTGAACCAGAGATTAAATACCTTTTGCAAGGAGGAATCCCCAGGAAGGGGAGCTAGTTGGCTGAACATCCAGAGTCTATCTAGATACTTCATTAGCATGGAGAACTCCAGGTTTTTATGTTATGTGACCTTTTGTCATGGTCCTCTCAGTGTGGTGTCATGGTTATGTGTTCCAGAACAGGTAGTTTGGCAGAAAAGTAGCTCTACAGCCATTCTCAATTCTGAGATGCCCTGCAGTTTAAGCCTGCCCAGACTTACCAGTTCTGGCTGTGGCACTGTCCACATGTCCTATAAGCCACCACCCATGTGTGCCTACTGAGTCTTTGACAGAACAGATATGAGTTATCAGTATAAAATACATATTGTTTGCTGACAAAATGTAATGAAGTAACACAAAATGTCTCAATAATTTTTTATATTGACTACATTTTGATAATGATATTTTGATAAATTCAGTTAAATATAGTATACCTTTTAAAATGATCTCATACTCTCTTTTAATTCACTTAATACAGTTGCTAGAAAAAAATTGAATTAATGTGACTCACATTATGTTCCTATGAGAAACCCATACTCTAAATGGAACATAATTGATGACCTAGCTTTTAATTATAAGCAACAGTACAAGTTGAACATTTGACAGTTATTAAAAGGAGGTGATGTACAGACGTATATAGATGATACTTTGGGAGATAGAGAGGTCCAGATTTGCTCTGAGGCATGGAACACTATTAAAAAAATTAAAACTATATATAGAACTCAGATAGAAACATGCAAGCTAAAAATGAAAGAATTTAGGATGTAGTATGTTGAGAAATTCTGTCTTCTATTAGGTGGCAGTAGTAGCTAACACATGTTTCCAACATGACAAATAAGATTGATTAAAGTTTGTGGAAGAGAAAAGACATCACCAACAGTGATGATATCATTCCAAAAGATAGCATGGAGAGAACAATGTAAACCATGGGATCTAGAGAATAAATCGGTGTATAGAAAAAATATTATTTAAAATACAACAACAATAACAACAACAAGAAAAAGAGATGAGGTTGCATATGCAGAAGTTTATGAAGTAGTGTAATAATATATAAAGAATAGGAGAAATTAAACATTATCTCTTCCCTTTTTTAATATATCATTAAGACATGCCCTTGTTTTGTTTCTGATAGTTTTATCATCATTAAAATTGTTCTGTTAATTAGCACTTATTTCTAGCTTCAGTCTGCTGTCATTGTCAATGAATTTATTTTCCTATGGATTGCTATAATTGAACTAGAATTTGAAAACAAAATTTCTAATCTCTTTTTCACAGATATTTTTTAATTTACTAATGAAAACAGGACCTTGAAAGGAGTATGATTATTTGTTTTTATTTGTGTGGGAATATCCATGACAACGAATGTCCTCAGTAAGGCAAAAATGAGAGCTTTGAAAGAGGGGAATTTATCTAACTTTGAATGTTGTATAGTTAATATTTTATCATGTAAGCATTGAGCATCAATACTTAAATTGTCATGTGACCATCTTTGTTTGGGTAATACTATGATTAGCAGTGGGGGTACCCAAGAGCTAAGGGTCATTAATGTAAACAGGAAAATTATTCTCTTCCCAGTTAAACACAGGAGCATCAGGTCTATAATCCCTGTGTGTCTCAGCAGTAACAGATGCATGCAACAGAGGTAGCATAGCAAGAATCAGCAATTCTATAGTCATACCCTTCCTTTGAGATTTCATCTTTTCTCTAACATTTTTTTTTCTGAGTCATCATTGGTATGGAGATTTTGTCCTTTGGTTTCAATGACTCCATCCTCTATTTTTTCTTAGGTGTAGCCTCTGTACACATTTTGGAACCTCTTTATCTTCCACAGGTTGAGACAGTCTTTCAGGTATCCACACAAGCTTTTCAGCACCCTGAGGAAAAAAACACAAACAGCCTCAGCTGTTTGTGACTTACTGCACCTGAACCATTCATTTGGCGGTCTATCCAAAGAAGTTTCACCATGAATTATTTTTTAATTATTTTGGAGAAGCCCAAAAATGTTCAGTATGAGTAAGGTCATCTTTGCCAAAGTTTAGTTTTCTTTTAAGTATAAAAAATAGAAGATGCAATATTGTGAGAAATAGTCATGTTACCCTACTCCTACTCCTTTATTTTTAAATAACATTTACATTGTCTATTAGTCTTTCCACAAAAGATTGACCCTGATGGTTATGTAAAAATATCTACAACATGCACATACTTTTGGCAAAATTCCTGAAAATGCTTGGCAATTCATGCAGGTGCATTGTTAGAGTTTTAATATTTTGCAGGGCAAAAGATAGCAGAAGACGGTGTGTAAATGTAACATCTATTCTACTAATGTAACTGTCCTCTCAGAGGCTTAATATTAAATAAATTCACACTTGTGCTCTTTCTGAACTCGTTCTAGGTGGTTCAACTCAGCTGTTCTGGTTCAAACTCCTTCCAACTGACTGATTCAATCTAGCATCTCTCAGCTTCCCACTGAATTGCTCTGCTTGGCTCAAACTAACTCTGACAGTTTATTCTAATCTTCTGGCTTCTTATTCTCTGACTTCAATTGCCTCTGCTGACCTGTACTGAACTACATGAACTCACAAACAAACATAACTCTACTGCATTGCACTACGATGACTCTTAAATGACCCACCCTTCTCCCTGTGCTGCTCTTTAATAGCTTCTCTTTCCTGTGTTGTTGTGAGTTGGCATATCCTATCTCTGACTCATTCTGTCAAATCTTTCCTTGATTTATCACTTTCTCTGCCCCTCATTTAGAAGTCCCTTTCAAACATGACTGCTTCCTTCTTCAAACTAATTTTACCTTAAAGATGTGTATGTACTAACAGAGTGACATTTCAGCCAGAGCAGCCGTGTTGCTGGATTAAATTTCCTATCCACTATTGTTAAGTGTCATCGAAGTATTTAGCATTTATTTAAACAAGGAAAATAAATTTAGAGGACTAAACCAATTTTTCTTTTTGTAAACATTTTTTTAGCATTTTATTATTTATTTTATAAAAGAACAATATCATCCATATTATGTATAATACAAGCAGTAGCAACAAACTTTTGACATAAAGTTGGGCTATTTGTCAGTATTCATTCATTTTTCCTTGTTGAATGACTGACAATTCTTGAGATACTGTGTATTCTTAGAGGATCATAGCCAGAATTAGCCATTGAGTATTTGAAGGCCTAATATCAGTACAAAGATAGATGTAATCAATAATATCTCTCTTCCTTCAAAAAATGGATGAAAGGCTGGCATGCAACATTAGCATTCTTATATGCTAGTTTCCTAACAATAAGAATTCCTGCCTTTCTATCAACCATAAGACAACTGACCATCTGTAAAAGATGAGAAACAAAATCTTGATATGACTTATCAGGCTACTCCCGATTTTTTTTCTGTCTTTTTCCCCAAAATCTAATAACTTATGCCTTATGCCCTCTACCATTTTTGTCCTGGAGACTCACTCACAGTTCTCCAAGGCATTGTTCACCATAGGTCATTCTTTTGAACATGTTCTGGTAAGTATGAATATGACCTTTATATAAGGGGTTGGTTTTGAATTTTAATTTTTTCATTAATTTTAAGTTAGTATACAAGGTAAGGGATGTTCCTATGACACTTTCATGTATGTATATTATTATAATTTATTCACATTTATCCCAGTCCCAGCATGCCCTTCTCTACACTGACACCTCATCTCTTGCTGGTCTCATTTCCCTCAAAATAGTTCCCTTTCTACTTTCATCTGATAGATTCCATTAACTTTCTCTCCTCTTCCCTCCAGATTTTTCATATGTAATAAAACATGAATTTTCTAAGTCTGACTCCATGATTTCATTTGATCTTAACTAAAATCCCATTCTGTATATTTCTTTTTTTATTCATTTGTTAATAGACATATAAGCTGGTTTGATTTGTAGCTAACATGAATAGTACAGCAATAAATTAATGGACATGACTGCACAAATATTTCAGAGGTGTGCTGGTTTTGAATCCTTTGAGTACATGCCTACGAGTCATATAGCTGTATCAAATAATTGTTATATTATATTAATATTGTCCATATTGACTGTTGACAGTGACAAGCATGTCCAACTAAACACAGCATTGTTATCTACAAAGCTCATGTCCAAGGACCACAAAATTAATTACAGATTATCTTGTGAGGTCTTAAATGTGTTTATGATCTTGTGTTGGGCACCCTCATAGCCACCCTTGTTTGTAGGAAGCCACATGCAGGGCATGAGTTGCAGGGTAGATGTGAAGATTTCTTTTTACCCCACATGCTGTGTAGCAATTGCCATTATGTTTTATATAATATCCATTCTGAGTAACATTATGGAATTTCAAAGAAGTTTGAATTTCCATTTCTATAGTGGTTACTAATGTTGAATTTTTAAAAAATATGGACTGGTCATTTTTATTTATTCTTTTGAGAACTTTCTTTACGGTTCATACTAACTGGATGGCTTATTTTTTTCTGGTGTTTAATTTTTATCTTACTCCTGACATGCATTTATCAAGGCATTTTTTTCCTTTTCTGTAAACCATACTTTTACATTCTAATTATTTTCTTCCCTGTGCAAAAGCTTTTAAACTTTGTATGATACCAGTAACAACAGCACTAGAGTGATTTAGGAAAAGTGTACTTTATAGTATTTTTAGGGCTAAGAGTTCTAACAAGTAAGAAGTTGAAACTGGAGGAAATAGGAATCGAGGTAGAAAAATATGGAGTGGAAGGGGGGATGAGAACTAATGGAGACAATACTTTAGGACAGGTGCTGAAAAAGAAAGGCTAGCTGTACAAGCCTATGCAGATACAACAGAAGCAAAAAGCAAACAATGAAACCATTACAGGACAAAAGTGTGAGTCAGGAAGTAAAAATAAGAAAGCAAGGATATAAAATAAAAATAAGGAGAAGTAAATAGAAACTATTATAGTATCAGTCAGTGTTTCTTTCCAGTTGTGTTAAATGTGATTTTTCTCATCCCCTCAATTACCTTCTGTGGTTGGTTCTGCATGTGGAGAGATGGCTGCTAATCTTAGTAATTCAAACATGTTAGGTTAGTAAGTCCTCCCTGCTGATAAATGTTACTCTGCCACACTTAGCTCTCTGTATGAGTTTCCCCATTTGAGATCTACTGTATGCCATTTACAATCTTGCATATAGAGTGGTAGATATCACATTTTTTATGTACGGGGCTTTCATTCTGTTATGTATGCAGAAGATACTCTACATTTGTATCTAAATTTTTCCATTAGGAGTTCCCTACCTTCCTAGGTCCCAAATGTTTTTATTTCTTCTCTTTTAAATTACTTACTTCATTTATTTACTTTCCAGCCATTGCCTCCTCCTAGTCACCCCCACATAGTTCCTCACCCCATTTCCCTCCCTCTTCCCTCCTAAAGGCTGCTCGACCTCCTCCCACCTGACATTCCCCTTCCCTGATGCCTCAAGTCTCTTCTCCCACTGAAGCCAAACCAGGAGACCTATGCAATATATTTGCCAGGGGCCTTATTCTGGCCAGTGTATGCTCTTGGTTGGTGGTTTGGTCTCTGGGAGCTCCCTGGGGTTTGGGTTTGTTGAGACTGCTAGTCTTCCTATGGGGTCACCCTCTCCTTCAGCTCCTTCAATTCTTCCTCTAATTCCTCCATACATATGCCAAATAATTTTCAACTATACCCTAAAGATCTTGCCTGACAAGAATTTTGTCTATCTGTTTGATAGACTTTGTCAAGTTCATCATATTGCTCATGTCTTTTGTGTTACTATCTAGTCAAGAGTAGGGATGTTATTTGGAGTAGTCATAACATGACATTCATGGAGAATCCTAGTATTAAGTTCCTATGCTACACTTTTAGTCTAGTCATCAACACTGCCATGACACATGCCACCACAGTCTTTTCAGGTACTGATGGATAAGATGGAAAAGCATCTCACTAGTGACTACTATTGATTCCAGTCCCATACTACACCAATCTCTCAGCTGAAAGTTGCTCCTTACTGTTTGTCCCATGGAAGATTGTCTTCTATATAGCCACAGCTTATTTCTTTTTTGTGTTTTTAGATTTGTGACATGTGTGTGTGTGTTTGTGTGTGTTGGTCTTTTTTATTGTTTTGTGCTGCTGTTGTTTTGATTGAAACAAGTATTTTTGTGTAATATTATATGATATGCTTTTATTATATTGTCCAGGCTGGTCTTGAACTCAAGAGATTGACCAGATTACATATCCTGAGTGTTGAAATTGAAGACAATGTCCACCACAGCTTATTTTTCCGGCAATGTCCTTCTTTTTTCTCCACAGTTTTAAAACATCCATACTATCACACCATTTGTATGTTTCTGATGTTGTGTTTTTCTTTCTAACAGTTCTAACTTGATGCTTCTCTTTAGTCGATCACACACACAAAGGTAGCTTCATATGCCATCCTATCCAGAACTGTACTAGAATTTCAAATTCTTTACATGTAAATCTTTAGTATATAGCTCAGATCCCATACTTCAAGCCCTTACATTATGGATATCAATGTGGCATTGAGTGTACATTAGTCAGCTTCGAGAAAAAGAAATCTCTGACTTTGAATCTCTGAAGTGTTGCTTTGTCATCTAACCAGAGCCATTTGTTTTGGATGGAGTGTATTTTTTTCTTTACTTTCTGCTAAATATCTAGTTTTCTTTGACATAGACTTTTGTAGATATCAATAAGCCTTGGTCATCACTTATGACTCTACTCTCTAATCTCTACTGCTCTTATGGGACTGGTAATTCCTGAGTTTCTTCTAGATCTGGAATGTTATTTAAGAGCCATCAATGCCATAAATGAAGGTAATCTAGCTCATTCTAAGTAAATTAGTAATGCAGAAGATAAAATAGTAAGTATCATTTAGCTCAATACATTTGAGTAAGTATACAAAGATTAATGTAGTCACCTACTATTTAAGAGCAATATACAAAGTTGAAAATGAATGTAGAAAGTCGGGATCTTAAGTTTTGTTAATAAACAAAACAGTTTTTTTTTCTTTTGAATCAGTGATTTCCCCAGAACTCTGAGTTAGAAGAGCCTTTTCAGTTCTTTATACATTTTGGATATTAGCCCTGTACTGGAAGTATGCTTAGTAAAAAGCCAAATAACCCAAATGAAAAATGGAATATGGAGCTAAACAGAGTATTTAAAAAAGAAAAGGAATCTCGAATTGCCAAAAAGCATTTAAGGAAATGTCCAACATCCTTAGTCATTAAGGAAATGCAAATCAAAATGAGCCTAAGAATGGCTAAGGTCAAAACTCAAGTAACAGCACTCTGGTGAGGATGTAGAAAAAGAATACTTCTCCATAGCTGGTGAGATTTCAAACTGGTACAAACACTCAGGAAAACAATCTGGTGGTTCTTCAGAAAAATGTAAATAGTTCTGCCTAAAGACCAAGCTATACTACTCCTGGACATAGACCCAAAAGATGTTCCAACATATAATAAGGACAGGTAGTGTATTCATAGCAGCTTTATTTATAATAATCAGAAGCTAGAAACAACACAAATGTCTCTCAATAGAAGGATGGATACAGAAAATGTGGTTCATTTACATAAAGGAATACTATTCAGCTATTAAAAATGAGAGTATCATGAGTTTTGCAGGCGAAAAAGTTGGAAGTAGAAAATATTATCCTGAGTGAGGTAACCCAGACCCAAAAGGACATGCATGGTATATACTCACTGATAAGTGGATATTAGCCAAAAAGTAAAGAATGCCAATGATGCAACTCAGAGACCTCATGAAGTTTAACAAGAAGGAAGGCTAAAGTGGGGATGCTTCAATCCCACTTAGAAGGGGGAACAAAATAATCACGGGAGGCAGAGGAAGTGAGGAACCTGGGTGCGAAAGGGGAGGGGGAGGGGAAAGGGGGAACAGGATCATGTACAGGTAGAGTCAGGAGAGAAGCCCAGAGGGCCAGGAGAATAAATGGAAATATGCATGCAGCTTTGATGGGTGAGAGTTGGAGGATGCTCTAGAAATCCCAGGGTCCTGGGATGTGAGAGACTCCCAGAACTCAATGTGAATAATCTTACACAAACTTCCCAACAATGGGGGTGTGGGAACTTGTAGAGTCCACCTCCAGTAGATAGGTAGGGCCCCAAGTGCAGAAACATGGATACCAAATCACAATCAAAATTTCTAACCCAGAATTGTTCTTGTCTAAAAGAAACACAGGGACAAAAGCAGAGAAGAGACTGAAGGAAAGGCTGCCCAGTGACAGGCCCAACTTGGGATCCATCTCATGGGGGTTGGGGGGCACAAAGGCCTCACAGTATTACTGATACTATGATGTGCTTACAGACACAGTCCCCTGAGAGTCCCTACCAGCAGCTGACAGAGACAGAGGCAGGTACTTAAACCCAACCATTGAACTGAAGTTGGGAACCTCTATGGTTGAATTAGGCAAAGGATTAAAGAAGCTGAAGGGGAGGGCAACCTGGTAGGAAGACAGCAGTTCCAGCTAACCTGAACCCCAGGGAGCTCTCAGAGACTGAGCCACCAACCAAGAGCATTCATCATTGTTTAGACTGAGTGACACATATACAACAGAGGATTGCCTCAGTGGGAGAAGATTGCCTAACTTTCAAGAGACTTGAGTCCCCAGGGAAGGGGGATGCCCTGTGGGTGGGGAGGGGATGCACCCTCTCAGGGGTAAGGGGGTGGGAATAGGATGAGAAACTGTGGGAGGGGGCTAGGAATGGGACAATGACTGGAATGTTAATAAATAAAATATTGAGAAAAAACAAGAAAGGAAGGAAGGAAGGAAGGAAGGAAGGAAGGAAGG
>NW_021604788.1:1344592-1363277 GCF_004785775.1 Grammomys surdaster | reverse complement strand
AGAGAGAGAGAGAGAGAGAGAGAGAGAGAGAGAAAGAGAAAGGAAGAAAGAGAGAAAGAAAGAAAGAAAGAAAGAAAGAAAGGTAAAGAAGAACAAGAAAAGCCTTTTTTGGTCATCAGACCATTTACACAAAAGCAAGAAGGATAAAGGAGTTAGAGAACACTTGCTATAATCCTTTTGCGATGCAAACCTATCTCCTCCAAGTCATCTCTTTCATTTTAAACTCTATAGTATGTGTAGCTTATTTCTTTACAGTTCAAAATACTCACCTTCTTTAATATCTTTTACTCTGTCCATCATTCTTCCATTTTTTCAAAACAAACAATGATCTTTGTTGACACCTACAAGCCACCTCATTATTTTCTCCCATAAACACTAATCCTGATTGAAGAACTCCATCTCACCTCCTAGATCTGTGACTATTTGAGTATCTATCCAGTACACTAGCACACATCTATTATTAATTCCTTCAGTCTTTTTTATAAACCATGCAATTAAAAAAAGCTTTGCTACTAATTCCAAGAATAATACCTCCCAAATTGTGAAAAATCCTACTTCTTATACATTAGCTGACCAATGTGTCCTCTTTATTTTATTATTACTGATTCCTAACCAGAATGTCCTTTGCAGTGTAAGGTTCCTTAAATTTTGACATCAAGTCATTCACTCTACCCTTTCTCATACTCTCTCTTTTGAATACAGAGGAACTGATTCAAAGACAAGAAATTGCTAGTTGCTAGGCAATCAGAGTGCCTGTTAGGACTTTAAATTAAGCACAATCATTTGTAGCTGTTTCAGCTACAAATCCTGGAAGTCATAGGATCTTCTAAGGTGAAACGTAAAGTTAATACTGTGACAAACCAAAAAACTATTTGTATGCTTAAGTTATGAAAGAACAAACATTGAAACCTTTTCAGACATGGACACTTTTCTAAAAGCATGGTGAAAATGACAAAAATATGCATAAATAATAAACTCTATAAATAAAAGGTGAAAAACAAGAGCATACATGTTAGATGAATTTTATATTTCTTTGAAGTTCTATAAGATGTTCCATTTTTTAGTTCACTGAGAAGTGCTTCTTCCTTTTTTTCTATTAAATGTTTGTTTATTTCAACTGGTGGAAGGACTTCTTCATTTTCTCCATTCATAATTTCTAACAAAGACACTAATTCTCTTTACTTCCACTATGCTTAGACCTGTGAGGCTCCAAGCTTGGTGACACACAGATTTCCTCAGTAATTTCCATGATAAAGTGGAAAAACATGTAGTTAGTCCTATGATTTTAACCTTACAACCCCTAAAAAATTGATTTTTTCCTATTAACTTCTAAAGCTATGGAGTGACATTTATCATTTTAGTTATCTATAAAGCAGATCTATCTCAATCTTCCTAATCCTGTGACCCTTTAATACAGTTCTTCATGTCATAATGACCTCCAAGCATAAAATTAATTTTGTTGATACTTCATAACTGTATTTTTCCAGTTATAAGCCACAATGTAAACATCTCATATGCAACCCTGCAAAAATGTCATTTAACTCCCCAAAGGGATTTTTATACACAGGTTGAGAACTGTATCCATAGAGTAAAATGATCATGTTATACAAGCTTAATTTTAACAAGTATTCTTTAAATAATGGAATGTCTTTGTAGTTTGCATATTTCTGATATATGAGATTGCTAAATTGAAGATAATAATATCAGCTCTAGTTTTTATTATTTGATTACTAATATTCATACATTCATTAAATATAGAAATGTATTCAGGTAATTATATTAAGTATTTGATGTTATAAAACTGACGTAGAAAAGGAGGACTTCAAAATAAGCTGTTTGGAGATGTGGGGAGATAGTTCAATGGGTAAAATTGCTTCTGTACAAACATGAGGATCTGAATTCAAGCAATGAAACTCATGTAAGATGCTAGGAGTAGTCATGTGTGTCTATAACCTCAGCACTGTGAGATACCTGGGACAGATGCATCCTTGAAGCTTGTATGCCCCCAGCTTAGTTACAGGCTCAGTAAGAGATTCTGTTTCAAGTGAATAAAAAAGTTGCTGATGGGTAGGAAACCTGAGATCCTTGTGTAGATTCCACCTGAACTTGCACACATACATATGGGTGCGCACACACACAAGTAAATACATAAACACATGTCCTGTGGACCAGATCTAGTCTTGTATCTTTTTGTAAATAAAATTATATTGTAATTAAGTCAGAGCCATTCTATGAATTGTTTGTGGCTACTTTCCTGATATGATATTTGAACTGAGCCATTGCTTCTGAAATGACATGAATGACATGCATCTGGTCTGTTCTTATACAGAAAAATATTAGTTTATATCTGATATAGAACATGTGTCAGCTTAAGAAAGTGTTCTATAAAAGGCAGAAAATATGTGTAAGTTAAATTTTCATATGTACATTCAATCATATACATTATGGTGCACTTCTACTAGAGAAAATCTGAAATGATATTTTTTCCCTTTGTAAATCCATTTTGCACAGAGAAGAAATGACTGGTAGTCTTACATAGAATGTATCTTTAATAGAAATGACTTCAAGAGATGATTTTTTTTGTATTCAGGATAAATAAAGTTAACAAAACAAAGGAATAAGTTCAAAGAAATGTAATTCATTGAGGAAAATAAGAAATAGAAGAATGAGGTTGCATTTAAAGGTACCAGATGTCTTTAAAGAACTTAATAATAAACCCACAATGATCTAAAATTCAAATGGACTGATGAGTTGAATAGAAAGTAAGCTAGGGTATTAGAAAAGTGTCCAGAGATATTTTAGGATTAAAATTAGGGTAAACATATTTAAAAATATGAAGTTGTAGAACTGAAGAAACAAAGTAAAGTATCACGTTTATGTTTCTAAAGTCAAAAATATCATAAAATAAATATAGCAATTTGTAAAAAACTACATTAGCATGATGGCCAATAAACCACACAATCATATGTGATTAAATTTTATAAGCTGAATTTTACAATAATCTAGTATTTGTTTTCTTTACCTTCTGATTTACCTTCTTCAATGTTCAGACTATTTGCTATTTCATTTGTTATCAGTCTACCTGTCAGAACCTTCAATGACTTACCATTCAACCATGAGAGTTTAAAGCTGAAAGTACCATAAAGTGTCATGAATTGTGTGCTAAACATATCTTCCTACTGAGGTTATCCAATTGAGACTCATAGAATGAAATCTTCTGTGTGCTGTAACTCAAAAACAGATATTAGTTAAATTCTAAGCACCATGACAAATACACCTGTAGTTTGTTGCAGTATGGACATGACTGTAAACACAACCTCCATAGTGTTTTCATAATGGCCTTACTGACAGGTTTTGTTTTCTTCATCTTTACTCAAACTCCTTACCTAGTCCCTTTTTTAGGAGCCATTCTAATATGTGTGAAGTTATAACACATTTGTTATTTTGATTTGTAATTCTCAGCTGATTTTAATGAGATTGAGCATATTTTCATATGCTTATTGATACTTTCTTGGCATTCGTGAAAAAATTAATGCAATTCTTTGACTTACAACAGACACAAAACAACTAAGATTAAAGGTTTAACCATAAGATCACAATCTGTTTAAGTCCTAGAAAAAATGTAGAGAAATAATTTTGTTGGCACTGATTTTGACAACATCCAGGGAAGTTGAAAATCAAAAAGTACCAATAACTGAAGTAAAAGTAAACAATGAGAAACTACATCAAATTAAAATATTTCTATTAATGGAAAAAAGTTCTAACATAATGAAAATAGAACCAATAAGCAAAAAGAATGTAAATTGGCATGACCGTTGTAAAAACTACATGAAGATATTTTTTATAAGATTAAAAATAAAACTACCCTTTAAATCCACCTATCCTTTGTCTAGTATTAATATGAGACAATTTAGATTGGGATCTCAAATCTTGCACTCTGATGTTTAAGGGAACATCATTCAAAATGGGAAGAAGCATTAATGGCATAATTAAAAATTAAACTATATTATACACATGTAAATGGATATTATTTAGCATTAAAAGGGAAGGAAGTCAAGCCTGGAAGGATAGATTAGCGATTATGAAACCCTCTTTTAGAGGACCTTAATTTGATTCCCAGTGCCCACATAGTGGGTTCACAACTGCTTTTAACTCCAGTTCCATGGGATCCCAACACTTTTGTGGGCACTGCACTTAATGTGCACCACCACACACTCAGACACAGAAATACACACACAATTAAAAAATAAAATAAGGCTAGAGAAATGGTTCAACAGTTAATAGCATTTGGTGTTTTCATGGCAAATTGCCAGAACCCACTCGGCAGGTCTGGGAACAATAACAATCTATGCAGCTCCAAAAGATCTGACTCCCTCCCCTGGCTCTGTAGGTACTGAATGTACATACTTCATAGGCATTCAGGCAAAACACACATAAAATAAAAATAAATTAATTTTGGGTAGAGGTGGATGTTGAGAATCTGAGAATAGTCAGTGAATCGGAAAATATAATAGGAATATACTGTATAAAATTCTCAAATGATAAATTAAAACATACATATGGGAATTAAAGAAAACAGTAAAATGTTTTTCTAAATAAAGGACGTCCTTCTATTTGTAATAACATAAACAATAAAAGTTTCTGTGCCAAATGAAATAAGCCAGAATAAAGATTAATAATACACAATCTCATTTAAAACATGCAATGTAAGATACAGAGTAAAAAGCTTGTCATTGGAGGCTATGGGATGGGTGTTATACTTAAGAGCTAAGTTTTGTTATTGAAGATGAATTAAAGATGAAGTTCTGTTCTGATGTGGAGCTCTGTGCTAATTGTATTTATTTAAATTTCTATAACTCTTAAGTTCATATAGTGAAACATAAAGCCAAAAGTGATTGTTTTAGAAAGTAGTTTTAGAAACTTAAGGAGGTGCATGGATTTGAAAATGGCTCTCTCAAAATGAAATCAGTGTTCTCATAGGCCTTGCAAATTTCATTAGGACCTTCCTCCATGTAATGTTCAAGGTGGAGAAAACAGGAAATGATGGTATGGAAATTCCTTGACCTTTAGTCTCCCCAGCCTCCAAAACATTAGTGAATAAATTTCTGTTGTTTGTGTACAACTGAGACTAAATGATGACTTCTTTATCATAGCCCAACTATACTCATAACAAATATAGGTAGTAGCACTTTACCATATATTTGATATATGAAAGTGAAGAAACTGAGGTTTTAATTAAAGAAGGTAGGTATCATAACAGGATATCTGGAATTTGAAAAAAATGAACTTAAGATTTAGATTCCTGGATGAACACCACTTCCTTGTCCTTGGCCAATGTCAGATTCCTGCCAAGCAGCCCAATTCCTTGTCCTTGGCCAATGTCAGATTCCTGCCAAGCAGCCCCCAAAACTCTCCACCTGTCCCCTTTTTTATTTCATAAACAAGACTGAGCCTGTCTTAGGTAGTTCTGACAAGAATGCCAAATATACTACAAGTGTCTTTAAACTTTTTCCTAATTATGATGACTATCACTGTAAATTTTAGAACTAACAGGAATCCATTGGTATTTGGTAAGATGGCTCCTTACCCTTAAACTCTGATTCTCCTTCCAATAATTTGTATAGGATAAAGAGCATTAATCTGTTGTTCCAAATGCCTATCTAAATTCTTAGTAACTTTTTTTTGCTAAATGATTAACAGAAGTAGCCATCTTAATTTCTTGTGTCAAAGAAATTCCAGAAGCAGTGGTGCTAGCAATTAATGTAATTAAAACTGTGATACCAGCAATAATCAAGCCCACTGCCTCTTGCTTCTGCTTAAAACCTTACTCACTTCTTGCAGTACTTGCAAGCTTTTTCTCAGAATACCAAGGCTCTGTAATACTCAGGGCAATAAAATAAAAGCTAGGTGATAGACCTTTGTAACAGACATGCCAGATTTCAACACACTAACACACTTAGAAAGTGTACAATCAATGCAACTTACATTAAATACTGTAGAAGAAACAAAAGTAGTAATTTCAAGCAGAAATCTGAATATTAGGCTAGAACAAAGAAGTAATTTCAGACAGAAATCTAAATCTTAGGCTAGAACAAATAAGTAGGCTTCAGACATGAAATGACTTTGGGCTAGGACAGAGAAATGGGCTCAGATATTTTGGTCATCCTGATAAGCCCTTAGAAACAGTGATCAGATGAGATCAGGTGTGTTCAGGGTGGTACGGCCATAGAACAGAGCTTCCAGGGTCTAAACCACCAGCCTGGGAGCACTTAGGGAGGGATCCATGGCTCCAGCTGTATATGAAAGGGAGGATGGCCCTGTCAGGTATAGGTGGGAGAAGAGATCCTTGGTCTCATGAAGGCTGGATGCCCCAGTGGGTGGGAATTTGAGAGTGGGGAGGTGGGAGTGGGGGGGTAGGTAGGGGCACATCCACAGAGAAGCAGGAGGAGGGGTGATGGGATAGGGGGTACCTGGGAGGGGGAGATTAGGTAAGGGGATAATATATGAAATGTAAATAAAACATCCAATAAAAAAAAGAAAAAAAAAGAAACAGTGATCAGGGGAGTATTCACAGAACTTGGTTTATTGCTTGTTCTTTGGCTATTTGTGTTTATTGTCTTGCTTATTCCTTGACTATTTGCATCTATTGTATAGCTAGTTCTTCAACCTAGAACTGGCCTTAATATTTGTATCTAATTAAAATGATATAAAAGCATAAACGAAGAGGAAGAATGGGATAGGGAGATTCTGGGGAGGGAAAAGGGGATGACATCTGAAATGTAAATAAATAAAATGTGTAATTCAGAAAATGTAAAAAAAAAGGAAAAAATGAGGACAATTATGTCAGCTTCTTTTTCTTCCTTTTCTTGAGACAATATTCCTATCTATTACAAAACTTTACTGTGCTTTTCTTCTTTGCTGTTCTCAGACCCCTTTCCATGTTTTAATTAGAATGGAATGGTGACCATGAACCAATTTTATTCAATATTTAAATATTTAAAGATTAAAATGATATAGCATGGTGGCACATGCTTTTAATCTAAGCACTAGAAAGGCAGTCAGGTGGAATTCTATGTGTTCAAGGCCAGCCTTGTTTACAAGTAAGTTTCAGGCCAGTCAGCACTACATGGTGAAAAAAGCTAATTTTCAAAAGCTAATTTTAATTTATCATGATGATATAGAAACAGGTTGATTCATTTTAAATTATATTTAGTAACAAACAGCTGAGAAGATCTGTATGTGCTGTAACATGATAATAGAAAACTTTTTTCCAAAGGTGAGTTTAAAATGTTGTCTGGACACACACTTATGTGTGCAATAAAAAAAAAATTCTTGTTGGAATCATTAGAATTACACTGTAAATGTGTTTATACTACACTATAGTCACTTTATCTTGCATGGACTAAGAATAACTCTACCCTGTGTCTTAAAGAATATATACTTATACTTCTAAGAATACATTCTTGTATGTAATACTCATAATATTACACCCAATGAAATCAATAGTAATACTATTATATTCAATGAGTCTCTATCCAAAATCTCTAAAATTAACCTAAATGTCCTACATTAGATATTTTTCTGGGACATTTTCCTGCATTTCATTTTCATACGACTTCCAATTTCTTTACTTTCAAGAACTTTATATTCTTTCTCCTATCTTCATTATGGTAATATTTTAAACTATCCAAATCAATAACCCTTAGAATGCCAATTATTCTGATTCATCTGAGGACTTCCTAATAATTAGGCTCACGTGAATGTTATTTTACATGAATCTCATATCTGTAATATTAGTATTTTATATTGAAACAAATGAGAATGTACATATTGCACACAATGTACTCTATCCTGTTTGTGGACATATCATTTGAAGACTGCACTGAAATGATATTTTATACCTGTCTTCATTAGAGAGATATTTTCCCATTTGTTATTATCAACAAGCATCTTGTGGTTTCATAGAATAAAAACATAATGCATGGTCCATCTGTGGCATTTAATAATGTATTGTTACACTTAAATTTATTAACTAACATTTTTTTGCCATAAACAGCTTCCTGTTATATGTTTTGAATACTAATATAAGTTCAGTAGTTACTTTTATGTTCAGTGTAAATTTATATATTTCTTAAAACATTAGAAAAATTCATTTTTTCAGTTAAAAACTGCCTATTGCTTTGGTATTATCTGTAGTAAATGAAAGATGATAGATGTAAAATATTTCTTCATTTAATGCAGCAGGATGCATAAATAAAAAAGTATTTAGTTACTTTATGTACAATAAACTATTTGTGACAAACAAAGCATCCAGCACCTGTGTCTCAGCTGTTCTCAGCTGCATTTCTGTTATTTATAATTCTGCCAAAGCTACAGCTTCTTAATGAGGGCTAATTATAAAGGGAGAAATTGTCACAGAGCACTTGAGAAGACTACTAATGTTCTTGAGTGGTATTAGGTTATGAGTAATGGTGATTTATCACTTGACATAGTGCTGATAAACCATTTCTCACTAAGACCCTGAGAATTTGTTTTCATTTATATAAAGTACAATATTTTTAATTGGCCATGTCTTTAATCACTGATTAGCAATCCACACTATCAACTGTAAATCTTGTTTAAAATTGATGATGCATGCTATACTGTGTTTAATCTTTAGTTTTCTCTGGTGACTAAAGTTGGCTATTTCACCACTTCAGTGCAGAAAAGAAACAAAACAAAACCTACATTTCATTATGTAATCCAGACTGAACTCAAAGTCTTTATCCTCCAACCTCTATCTCCTGAGTGTTGGGATTACAGGCAAGTAACATTATACTAAGTTTGAGAAATTCTTCATCATTATAAATACCATATAAATTGGTATGTTGTATAATTATATTGAATATTTGCTCTCATATACTTAGCTACCTGAATATACATTTGCCACTTGAGTATTAATTTCTCAAGGAAATAAATTATTTTCCTGTTCTGTGGGACTGCATAAGGGTATCCTGGGTCATGGTTGAGCAGGTACTTAGAACCCCGAGATTCTCTGTGGAATTCCTCATGAGAACCGGCAGGAGTTCGGTCCCTCCCATCACCTAAGATCCTGAAAAACAGTCACAGATCTCCATAGAGTCACCCAGGCCTCAGGCCTTAGAGATTTACATACTAATGAAGGCCAGAGGGCAGAGCAAATTAAACATTCCTCCCCCAGATCCTCCCCTAATCCTCCCCCTTTCTCCCTCCCTATATAACTCGGGACGGCCCTGAGTTTTTGGGGGTACGCCTAGATCCATCTATTATCCGTCATGTCAATAAACCTTTTTGGAACCAAGGACTTCCTCGTGTTACTGGGGCCCGCCGCCGCCAAGGCCCTCAGGCCGCTGGAACCATAGGATCTCCTCTCCATGATGTGGGGACCCGCCAAGGCGGCGGGCTTGCGCTGCTGTGGCGGCCTTTTTTAAATTTTCCCCACACTGTTCCAGCTTCATATGAAGAAATCATCGAAATTCAAGACAAGAAAATGGATGAAGGATTAAAGAAAGAGAACAAACTGTGTACTCTAGCATTATAGTTTCTAAGGAAGATGTCCCTTCAAGGAAGTAGGCTTCAGGCAGGAATCTGATATTAGGCTAGAACAAAGATGTAATTTCAGGTAGGAATCTAAATGATAAGCTAAAACAAAGAAATAATCTCAAGCAGGAATCTAAATTTTAGGCTAGAACAAATAAGTAGGCTTCAGACATGAAAATGACCTTGGGCTAGGACAGGGAAGTAGGCTCAGATACTTTGGTCATCTGTGGGTTCCCAGTTCTAAAGGGTGTCCCACAATGATCTCACGGTTGAGGACAGAGTGAAAGCAGGGAGGGTCTGTTACCATCTCTGCTGCTGCCTCTGCCCGAGTCTCCACTGTCCGTTGGTCTCTGGCCGGGCCTGGTGTGAGAGGTCTGGGCTAAAGGGTACAGAGTGGGAGCAGGAAGGAGAGGTTGCCTGCTCTCACTGCTGCCTCTGCCCGAGTCTCCGCTGCCGCTGCTCGGTCACTCCCAGGTGCTGCACCTGTCTCTCAGCACTGAGCCCGCCCATGATGGGCCAATAGGAAGCCAGCTAGCTGGCAAGGAAGCAGCTTGGTGCCCCAGGAAGGTTCTGGGAGAGCAGATCTCTCCCCAAGTGTTACAGCTCTGGTGTTTCAGCTCTTGCGACAGAACCTCTCAGACACCAGGATGATTCTCGAACACACCTTTACTTCTCCTGAATAGAGCCCTTATATACAGTTTCAGGGTGGGTTAGGGTCTGGCAGCAGATAACACCTATTGGCTTGGTCTGAGAGCTTGGAGATACCTCATCTACATGTGAGAGAGCCTGAGGCACTGTTCCTTATGACTGATGGTCATAGACCTCTCTTTGGGAGGGGCTGTGGAGGCCGGAAGCTAAATGAAAAGAACCAGGGCCTGAGGGCAGAGCCAAACACCTGCTGTCCAGATAAAGGTTCCAGGTTCAAGACTTGCTCAACCAGGCACCCAGCTGCTTCTCCCAGCCCAGGACCCCAGTCATCCTGATAAGCCCTTAGAAATAGTGATCACAGGAGTATTCATGGAATTTTGTTTATTGTCTTGCTTGTTCTTTGACTATTTGTGTTTATTGTCTTGCTTGTTCCTTGACTATTTGCATCTATTGCTAGACCCTCAACCTAGAACTGTCCTTTATACATGTATGCAATCGAAATGGTTTAAAAGCATAAAGGAGGAGGGGGAATGGCATAGGGGGTTCTAGGGAGGGGAAATGGAGAAAGAGGATGACATCTGAAATGTAAATAAGTAAAATATACAATAAAAAATTTTAAAAAGAGAAAGATATACCTTTTATTCTTGGCTAATCCTGTCTCAGAGCCAAAGAGCTGAACCTCCTTTCCTTATGACATTGTTCTAAAGCCTTACTGTCACAAAGCTAAAGTGGTCAGTTTAGTAGATGTTGTGGGAGATATATCAGATAGTCACACATGTAGTACCTTAGCCTAATGTGAAAGGGATGAGGTGTGAATACAGTCTATGTAAAAAATAATCACTTAATTTTCCTAACTATAGAGAATATTAGTCAAATACATAACATACATACCAAACTAGTATTAGGGCATTGACTGCTAGGAATTAGCCTTTGTGACCTATCAAATCATATTAACAGCACTATTTGCTACTTGATATGACTGCTGGTATTTGAATATATTCTTCTCTTTTCATTTGCTTATTTATTCATTGGTACTATCTTTCATTGTTTCAGGAAGACAAGTTTGTTTTTTTGTTGTTGTTTTTTGTTTTGTTTTGTTTTTTACTGCTATGCTACCAATAACCCAAAAATGTAGTCTGTGAAGGAATGAATATTTAGTTAACATTTTTATGTGCAACATATCTGTGACCTATTTGGGTGGATTTAGGAGTGTGAAGGATTACTTCTGCTCTTCTTAGCAATCATTTATCTGAAGCAGAACAAAAATGATTTCTCTATAGAGAAATGGACAGCAAATAGTATTTGAGATGTGCTTATAAATATGAACTAGAGATCAATCTGGCATCAAGGAATTCTCCATGTCTATTCTGACAATTTCACATTTTACTCTATTCTTTCAACTCCAAACGTTAACATATTAAATGAACTGGCATATTTCTCATTATATCCATTATTTTTATATTCTGTATATATGTAAGGAAGCATGAGGTACAGATTTTTACTCTACAAAACTCATTATTTACCTAGGTCAACAATTTGTTCTATGGGAAATGGGTCTCACCGTTATTAAGCCATTGAAAGAAGGTATTTACATCTTTCTCCTGCAGCACACTCTGATAAGGTTGTACAGGATTAAATTCACTTCTATTATTATAATCTTCAACTGGTACATTGTTGTATATTTACTATAGCTTTTAGTACACCATTGACAAGTTGGTCATCAAACACAGACTATAGTAGGAACCACAGAAAAATATTACTCATGGTATTATGAAAGTGACAAAATCCCTCTGGAAATTCAGTGCTAGGGGATAGGTAATAGAACTATTTGTAGAAACTAAACCCTAGATTTTCCCCTACATGCTGCAGAGGCAAAGGTAGAGTGTGAGAACTTAACTGCCCCTGGCAGGATTTTCTTTCTTGTGGATGGATTCTTGAGGCAGCAAAGGGGGAAGAGAATTGGCAGAGGGTAAGTAAGACTTTTTTCTTATGATATATTTAGGGTTGCTGTATGATAATTAAAATTTTACTTATCTAAGTCTAAGATATTTGCTACTGTGACTTAACCTGCTGGCTGTTTTCCTCTGAGGCCTGAAACTGCAGTCTCTGGCATTTAGTACCCAATCTCAAAACAGTAGGAGAGTAAGTAAAGGATTAATTGCTAGAGCCTTTTTGTTCAGGGTAGGGGGAAGTTTGAAGCAATAAACTTCTATTGAACCAGGAAAAAAGAATAAGGTTCGCAGAAGGAAAAATTTTTACATAAGTAAATATGCATAAACACATCAATTCATATACAGATGTGTGCATGCATATTTATACATTTCTATTCATAACCAGTTGGGTCTAGCTTGCATACATTTTCACAATTACATACTTATACACACACATCCATACTTACATATGCATTTGGAGCAAAAGACAAAGCTCCAGTGCAGGAAGAAATCACTCATTCTGCATGAAAAATGAGCTCCAATCCTTATTGCATACAGAAAGAAAAAGCTTCTACCTTTTTAATGCTAAATGAATTAACCCAAAGTTTGTAAGAAGAAAACTTTATTCCTTTTTAATAAGACTAAACCTGCCTTGTTATTAAGAAAGTACCTGTTCTGTCCCATGGTAAGGAGAAGACTGCCTGTTCCTTCTGCTCTCTGTAGCCTTTTCCTTTTTCTTCTTTCCTCAGTTCTGTACTAAACAGTTCTGTTCAGATCTGTCTAAAAAGGGTTTTGTCTAAAAAGTTCCCCTTACCTCGGTTCTGACTCTTTGTCCTCAGCACTTATACATCTTTCAGGATGCACAATCATATGGTAAAATGTCCATCACAAGTATACATAAATTCAAATCATAAATTAAAATAGAAGTTTACAACAGAGAATGTTTATTTGCATATCCATTAGGAGAAATTGTCTAAACACTCATCACCTCTCACAGCTCCACAGGTTCGTTGAATGCTAAAAACCATAACTAAGTTATTAGTGAAGTTTAGTGTAGACAATCCCAGTCAATATTTTATCTTCTGTCCTAGCACCTATAATAAATCATTTGTTCCCTTTTTATGACCTTTGGTTAATGGTTTTATGACATCTTGGAATATGCTCTGAGTAATAGAAATCTGGTTACTTAGAGGTAATTAACTGGTGACACATGGGAGACTGGCAGAGTTCTCACTGCAGTTTTGACTATCAGAAAGGACCTAATGGCAGTCCCACTATAAAACAACTTAATAAATACTGATACCACTTTAGGAATAATATAAGATTATTATTATAAGATAATTATTATAAGATTATTTTTATAAGATCATCAAGAATTAAAAAGTCATCTATTTGTCTATATAGCATCACTATAAGACAGTACATCTTCATAGATCTGCAGAGATCTGCTCAAAAGTGGGCCTAGTGATTGTCATGTATGTTTATTAATAACAGAAAAAGCATATGAATAGTAGGAATCTTTCCTGAAATAATTTTCTTCTTAGACTTTCCTACTGGAGTTCTGTCGTAGATTTTAATCTAAGGCGGTCATCTCAGGAAGATCACATGCTGTTTATTAGTTTGCCCTATGATAGCCCCTGACACTTATCTACATAATAAATTTGTGGACAGCCTTGGCTACAGGAAAATGTGTCTAAAAATGTAATGTAAACAGCTCTTGAGATGCCTTCTCTCCGGTATAATTTTGAAGCTTCATTTTCATTATTATTCCCATTTGCCTTTGACATGATTCCTAATATAAAATTATAGAAATAAATACTTAGACATTAAAAATGTTTGTTCTTTGAGAAAATCAACAAGATTGACAAACTCTTAGCCAAAAATAGTAAAAAGAAATAGATAGATAGATAGATAGATAGATAGATAGATAGTGATAGAGAGAAACAAATTAAAACAAGTTAATTTAGAGATTAAAAGTTAGATATTAATACAGACACAAGAAATCTAGAGAATCATAAGGATGTAATTTAGAAAGCTATACACTACCAAACTGCAAATTCTAAACAAAATGAATGAATATCTTGATATATATGTGCTACCAAAGTTAAATCAGGATTAAATAAACAATTTAAGCAAATACTTAACCCCTGGTGAAATACAAGCAATTTTTAAAGCATCTCACAACTTAAGGAAGCCCAGGTGCAGGTGGATTCAGTTCAAGACTCAAAACGGGCTTCTGAGTTCAATAAAAAACTAATTCTAACATTCTTCAAACTATTATGAAAAATAGAAAATTGTGAAACATTTTACAAAGTCACAATTACCCTTATTCTAAACCACAAAAAGAAAACCCCCAAAAGTATAGACCAACACCCCCTATAAATATAGATGTAAATACTTTTTTGCCATTTATTTATTTATTTATTTATTTATTTATTTATTTTTATACTCCAGATTTTATTGCTCCCTCCTGGTCCACCCTCCGACTGTTCCACATCCCATACCTATTTCTCATTCCCTGTCTCTCCAAGGATGTCCCTATCCCTCACCCACTACCCAACCAGACCTCTAAACTCCCTGGGGCCCCCAGTCTCTCCTGGATTAGATGCACCTTCTCTGACTGAACCCAGATGCACCAGTCTTCTGCTGTATATGTGTTGGTGGGCCTCATATCAGCTGCCTGGTTGGTGGGCCAGTGTTTGAGAGATCTCAGGGGTCCAGGTTAATTGAGACTGCTGGTCCTACTACAGGGTCGTCCTCCTACAGGGTCGTCCTCTTCCTCAACTTCTTAAAGCCTTTTCCTAATTCAACCACAGGGGTCAGCAGCTTCTGTCCATTAGTTGGGTGCAAATATCTGCATCTGACACTTTCAGCTGCTTGTTGGGTCTTCCGAAGTGTGGTCATGATGGGTCTCTTTTTGTGAGTGCTCCAAAGCCTTAGTAATAGTGTCAGTCTGTTGTTTGCAGCAGTAAAACCCTAACTAAGACAATGACCTATTAGTAAAGGCCATAAATAGAAGATGTGAGTTTCAGCAGGGAGAGAACAACTCTGGGAAATAGTCAGATACAGGAATATTCTCCACTCAGACACTGTGGAGATGGATATATGAAACTGGAGAAAGGTAACTAGTCATGTGGTACACATAGGACAGAATAAACATGTTATACAAGTTATGACCTAGTTGGGGTAAAAGCTCAAGGCTATGTCCTAGGCGTTTATTCATAAATAGTTAAGTCTAAGAGTCATTATTTGGGAACTGGGGTGTGGGTAGAAAAGTCTGTGGTTACATTAAATCATCCTTAGTATGTGTTCTTCTTCCCACTTGTAGCTTAAGATGCCAGTTCTCAGATTTCTGTTCCAATTGCCATGTCTGCCTGTTACACCTGTCAATTATGCTGGTGATGGACCCTCATTCTTCTGCGACTGAGAGCAAGTCTGTAAGTTACCTTGGCAAAGGTGTTTTACCACAGGAACACAAGGCAACAGATCCAGAAAGTAGTGTGGTGAGGTGGATTGGGGTGTCTTTATCTGGGGTCATGTTTGCAGGATACCACATGGTTCCTAAGGTTAGTTGTTAGGTTGAGTGTCTGGAACTTAGACGATCCTGGACTGTGGATTGTAATCCTGTATACAGTCCAAATTATGCCATGTGAGACCACAGGTATGTTGTAGATGGGGTGGCTGACCTATCTATCACTCCCTACCAGAAGATCCTCCTTGAGGTATCCAGTCTATTCCATAGTGGCATGGTAGACATGGTCAAACTGTTCAACTTACATGTATTTCTCAATAGAGAAGCTATGCTCTATAAAATAATCATCGTTCATGAGATACCCCCATTACTTTGCTTTACTACAGGTTTTGTTTTTATATAAAATAATGAATAAAAATGAAGAATGATTTTTTTCTCTGCTGTTTTCCTCTATTTCAGTTCAGTGGTTTTTGTAAATGCACACACAGATAAAATACTATGAATTGCCTGAAAAAGTAGATCTGTTTTCTTTTAATTTATTCAAGCCACCTAGTTTTATTTTTGTGAGAGTTGTTTTGTTTTTTTCTTGGTTGCTTTTCTTGCCTCTTTGTAAGTTACTCCTAAAATCAAGAATAAATTGTGCCTAGTATTGTGCTATGGCTTACCTTAACCTCTTTCCATAGGGGAATAACATTCAAATAAAAGCAAATTGGCAATCAATGCAGTTGATGAGAATAACTGTAATCTATTAAGATGATTATCAATTAAAGAAGCACAAAATTTCCTCATTCGGAGGTTATTATCTTTCTCATTTTCATTTAATATTAAAGAGAACTATCTTTGAATGCCATTTACATTTTGTAAAACCGAATGATTCTTCTCTATTACAACAAGTCAAGCATAATTTAGGGAAGCAAAACTTGAAGAATTACTTTAAAGTAGTGAAATTGGTTTGACTTTTTAAGCAATGACTTTATTTTAAAATACAATTGAGAGCTTATAAATGAATAATAGTTATACCACAGTGAAAAAGTGAGTATAAACAAAAATGAGCATGCTGTCCAAGTAGAACTTCATCCAACAAAATTTAATTGTAAGGAAATTAACATTTAACCTATTTATTCTAAAGTGATCTTGTGTTGTTTTTCTCCATCAACCATATTATGCTCATGTTTCCTATTGACAAAAGCTGACTAAATATTATCCCAGTGTAATTTTCTTGTAGTATTAATTATAAATGTCTCACTAGAGTAATGTGAAAGCAAAATCTCATTTGGAAAACTGATCACATTGAGTGCATGCTAATAAATTAAAATCAACAGCTGAGAAACAAAACCCTTTCTTACAAATGGAAATATCTTTCTTTGTCCACTTGAGTTGACATGTCACAAATTTACAGTCTAGGGTTTTATTTCTGTAACACATTAATGTTATTAATACATTAAATATACTGTTATAGCAATATAGGGTAATATAGCATATTATCTTCATAGCAAAACTGTGAAATTGTGGTTCTGTAACTAAGAAAACATATTTATATTCTTGATGCTCAGAACTTAGCTACATTTAAAAGAGAAAAGATGGATACAGTACACAATGAAATAACACATTGAAAAATGAGCAAAATAAATTTTCTGATTTTGATTTGCAAGATACTATCATTGAAGGAACCTAGGTAAAGGACTCAGAAACTCTTTCTGTATTTTTTTCTCAAAGCTATATGTAAATCTGAAATTATCTCAAGATAAAATTGTTTTTAAAAATAGAGGCATACATAGATCTTACAGTTCATGAAAACAGTGGAAGAGCCTGCAAGAGCAGGAAAATAAAGAAAACCCAAATTGCAAATTTTAACAATCACTGACATGCATATTTTCTCTCAGAAGCCAAGACTGCTCTGTCAAATGGAGTTCCCAAGACCCTGAAAAATTTAATTCTACTCTAGCATGAAGTTCTCAAGGCTGGAGTTAATGGTTGTCATCATTATAATTTCAATTTCAGTAATCTACTTATAAATTTCATGTTTTAGTTTTTTGTTAAGGCATAAGAAGAGCACCTCATAAGAAAATATAATTTAAAAAGCACATGTAAGCCGGGCGGTGGTGGCGCATGCCTTTAATTCCAGCACTTGGGAGGCAGAGGCAGGTGGATTTCTGAGTCCAAGGCCAGCCTGGTCTACAGAGTGAGTTCCAGGACAGCCAGGGCTACACAGAGAAACCCTGTCTTGAAAAAACAAAAACAAAAACAAAAAAAGACAACACATGTAACCATACTTTCATGTCTGTGATGGTTTGAATGAGAATGCCCCCATAGGCTATTATATTTGAATATTCATTTTTTTCGTTGGTGTAATGTTTAGGAAGGATTCAGAGATATGGTTGATTTGGAGGAGGTATGTTACGAATGGTGGGGTTCAAGGTTTTAAAAGCCCACATCAGGCCCAGTCTTTCTATATACATGCAACATGGGAAATACGTGTCATTGTCAGCTAGCTATTTTTCCAATCCAAGAGAAAGAAGGGGAGAACGGAGGGCAGGGAGAAGAAGAGAGAGGGAGAGAGAGAGAGAGAGAGAGAGAGAAGATGAGGAAATAAGTGCAGGGAAGGGAAGAGAGAAGAAGGAGAGGAGAAGGGAAGATGAGAGAAGAGGAGAAAGGAGAGGGGAGGGGAGGGGAGGGAAGGGGAGGGGAAGAGAGGAGAGGAGAGGAAAGGAGAGGAGAGGAGAGGAAGAGAAAGAAGAAGAGAAAAAGAGGGAGGGAGGGAGAGAGGGAGAGAGGAGGAGAGAGCAGAAGAGAAGGGAGAGAGAGAGGAGGGTTAGAGAAAGAGGAGGGGTAGAGAGAGAGGAGGGGGAGAGAAAGAAAGGAGGCAGAGAGAGAGGAAGGGGAGAGAGAGAGGAGGGGGAGAGAGAGGAGGGGGGAGACAGGAGGGGGAGAGAGAGGAGGGGGAGAGAGAGAGGAGGGGGAGAGAGAGAGGAGGGGAGAGAGAGAGGAGGAGAGAGCAGAAGAGAAGGGAGAGAGAGAGGAGGGTTAGAGAAAGAGGAGGGGTAGAGAGAGAGGAGGGGGAGAGAAAGAAAGGAGG